>NC_059339.1:92989763-92997263 GCF_018350155.1 Leopardus geoffroyi
CCTTCGCAGCGGCTACGTCTCCACATGCCCCAGAAGACCTCGCAAGCAGTTTCCAGAAGGCCTTATGAAATGCTACTCTTAGATTCATCTAAGGTTTAGCTTAGGAGTTACTAAACGATTTTTTATAATTAATTTTTATGCCCAACATGGGGCTCGAACTCACGACCCCGAGATCAAGAGTCACACGCTCTACCCACTGAGTCAGCCAGGTCCCCAGTACTTTCTAAGTTTTATGGGCAGTTAAAGGGATTCGTTTCATGTAATAAGATGCCCTGTAGAACTTATCTTGCAACAATTTCTGCAAGGCTGAAATATTACAGTTTTGTGGGTCCTTATGGTTCTCTGTAACAATTGGAAAGGACGGCAGATACAGAAACGCAGAGCACATTTGTAGGGGTTCAGAGTGTCTCCTCTTACGTGGAGACGTGTGCCGGTTGCCTTCGGGTGGACACGTGTGCACCAGCCTGTGCAACAGGGTGAGGAGACGAGGGGATGCCCAGCCTGCGGTGCCAGGGGCCTGGCGTGTTAGAGCATCTCTAAATAAGCACTTTGTGTGTTGGAAGAAACAAGAAAGTGTGAATGGGGGGGGAGGGAGGGTAAGACGGGGAGGGGGGAGCGGGGAGGGAAAGTGGGGAAGGGGAGAGAGGAGGAAGGAAATAAGGGGGAGGGGTGAGACAGGGAAGGGGAGGGAGGAGGAGGGGGGGAGAGGAGGAAGGACAGGGGTTTTGAAGTGAGAGTGGGGGATGGGGAGAGTGGGGAGGGAACAGAAGGAGAGGGGAGAGGGGGAGGGCTGAGGAAGTGAGAGTGGGGGATGGGGAGAGTAGGGAGGGAACAGAAGGAGAGAGGAGAAAGGGGGAGGGGAGGAGAGATGGGGAGGGCCAAGGAAGAGAGAGTGGGGAGGGAACATAAAGAAAAGGGAGAGAGGGGGAGGGCTGAGGCAGGGAGTGGGGGAGGCAACAAAGGAAAGGGGAGAGAGGAGGAGGGGAGGGAAGAAGGGGAGGCAGAGAGCTGAGGAAGTGGGAGTGGGGGATGGGAAGAGTAGAGGAGGGGAGAGAAGGGGAAGGAGAGGAGGAGGGGGGAAGAGGTGAGGAGGAGAAAGGGGTAAGGAGGAGAGTGGAGGAGGGGGAGCGGGATAAGAGGGGGAGAGGGAGAGGGGGAGGGTTTTCCTTGGCGGAGTGGGTCTCGTCGTCCACACCGCGGGTCGGCATCTCACGTTGCCTCGGTTTAACGTCCCTATTTAGTAAACAGAACCAGAGGAAGCGTGCAGGAAAGTACCTGCTGGGGAGTGAGTCCAAGGCCTGTGCCTCCCTCTGCGCACCTGCTCCCCCCCCCCACCCCGAGATAAGCGCCATTTTCATTTTCAGGGCCATCTCGTCCTGGTGTTTTACCATTAGGGATGCATTCCTAAGCAGTTTATGTCCTTCCTGCTGGTTTTTACGAAAGTGTCATTCGTCTGTAAATGTTCTGTTTTCACCCCTTCATCCCCCGTGATTAACGTCGCAGGAGTCCCGGACTTTTGGTGCTGACTGCTTCCCGATGGTGGTTTTCAACTCTTCTCTTTCCCTGCATCTTCTGTAAGCTGGTTATTTACAGAGAATCAATCGGATATGAGGTTCGCTTGCTTGCCTTTTGTTGTTTGGTTTTGGCAAGACTGACGGTGGGAGGATTTTCTTTCTCCTTTCTGTGACATCAGCCGCCATGGGCGCCGGACGACTATATCCATGAATTTGCCGGACGTTGTGAAATAATAATAGTAACAGCATTCCAACATTTTCTTCTGTCTGTGTATTCGCTTGGCTGTGTCCCTGAAGAGGCATCTCTTTGCATCCGGTGTTTAGAAAACCAGAGGCAGGGTTCACACTGGAAGGGCTGGGGCGTGACCGAGTCCTACGTCTCACTTATGGGTGTTCAAGGTCACCAGTTGGGTCCGCGTCACCCTCCGGACCCATTTCCTCTCGTTGCCATAATAAGTTATTGCCAAATGCAGGGGCCTCACGCAGCGCAAGCTTATCGTTTCACGGTTTTGGTGGCCACAGGTGTAAATGGGTTCACGGCCGCGATCCTTCGGGAGGCTCTCCAGGAATCTGTCCCCTTGCCCTCTTCGGCCTCTGCATGCCTCCGGCACTCCTCGGCTCCTGGCTGTGTCCTCTGCCATCAGGTGGTGGACCTGACGTCCTCCCTGACGTCTGCTCTGACTTCCCGTCCTCTCTGGCCGTGTCCCTGACCCTCCTGCCTCCCTCTTGCAGGGATCCTGTGATGATATCAGGAAGCCTGATAATCCAGGAAGGTCTTGCCACCCAGATATCCTTAAGTTTGTCACAACTGCAAAATGACCTTTGTCAAACAAGGTCAAATGTCCATAGGTTCTGGGCATTGGGACATGGACGTATTCAGAGGACCCTCATTCTGCCTGCCACAGAGACCAATGATTTTTTCCCCTAAGTTTTATGGATTTAAACATATATGATGGGTTTCGGTCATCTTTAGTATCTAATCGTCTCTCCCCACCACTGGCCAGTCAACCCTGCGCCCTTTGTACGTGACTGTAAGTAACCCGTTTTAGCGTGTTGACTACACGGCATGGCTAGATACTTCCAAGAAGCTCTATCTTGTTTGTTTTTGTGGAAAATTATATTTCAAACCCCCAGTCTGTTCTTTGCTACTGTATTAGTTATCGTTTCTGGGAGTTTCCACTTCAAATTTAGAGTAAAGGGTTTTAACCTCTTCCTTTAAATAAAAAAATTAAGTTTATTTATTTATTTTGAGAGAGAGCGCACACACATGTGTGAGCAGGGGAGGGGCAGAGAGAGAGAGAGAGAGAGAGAGAGAGAGAAGCCCAAGCAGGCTCCACGCTGTCAGTACAGAGCCGGACCCGGGACTCAAACTCACGAACTGTGAGATCATGACCTGAGCCAAGGTCAAGAGTCAGCCTCTTAACCGATAGAGCCACCCCGGCGCCCCTAACCTAATTAACCTCTTCTACTTTGCATTTATTTGTATTTCCATTCTTCCTTGTTAAGTGTTCTGCCTCCTGAGACACAGGAATGTCTTAGTGCCCACCCTGCCCACCACATTTTGCACCATCTTGCCAAAGCCCGGAGCCCTGAAGCTCTCTCCCTTTAACGCCTACCTCGGCTCCTGTCTACATGGACAGAACACTCACCACCAGCTTAAGTCAATGCGTTTCCACACATTTTAGTAATCTGCAGCTCACTGTCCACAGACCCCAGGAAGGGTTTATGGAAGCGGTACTCCTGATGTTTTCGCTAGTTGCCTGGCACCGTCCGTGGCCTTTATACTCCAAAGCAAATTATAAGGCATGAAGATTCTTGATTCACATTCTCTTTCCTTGATTTTCCTAAATCTGTTACTCCCTTTGTTTTTGCAGAATAAGAGTTGCTGTTTAAAATTTCACAGCTACTTTGGTCTAATTTACTTGGCCTTTTGGCTTAGAACCCCAACTGATTTTCTTCCCTATGACTGGAATGTCATAATGTTGGACATTCTCTAGTAATACTTTCCAATATATGCTGTACCTTTTCAACATATGGCTTCAAATTTTTTTAAACAATAACTATTTCAGAATAATTTTTGGGGGGTTATAGATTTCACTACTTGTTTCTTCGCTTTGATTTCCTGCCTTATGGACTCCCGTCATACGTATGTTGGAATTTTCTTCTTTTCTTTACATCTCGGTTCCTTCTCCTTGTATCCCTTTTGTCTCTTTCGTCATTTCTTTTTGATTTTGCTCATTTTCATTCTCTATGATCAGAAGGCGTTATTGGTTCTTATTTGCTGGTGTGTGCATTCTCGTTTAACATTTCATTCTCAAGTGACATTCCTTCCATTTCTTCCCTTCGATTTCCTTCACACCATATTACCGAATTGCTGAGTTTTGTTGTTACAATTCTCATACATGTTATTTTTTTCAGTGTTGTCATCATCTTCATGTTTTTTGCCTTGTTTTGAAAGAACATGTTATTCTGCATGAGCTTCTTGGGGGAATGTTTCTCTGGCATTGTATTTATCATCCTTTGGTGATTTTGTTGTCTTTTTTCGTGTTCTTTTTCTTATAACCACTTAGTAAGGCGAGCTGACTCGAGTACTTTCTGTTGTGCATTTTTGTGCAAAATTGGTTGTGTAAACTTGCATAAACTTGAACTTTTAGGTAAGCCCTGGTTCTGTGGTTTCTATGTTTGCTTTGTAATTCAAAGCTCCCTCACCCCTTATCTGCAGGTAGCATTCAGATTAAGGTCATTGCTTTCTGACACCTCTTCACTTCCCCTTTTCCATTTTTATATACAATTTTATTTGTTTCCATTTCTCCCATCCCATTAAATTTAGATCCTGTGCCTGGAAATTCACCTTCAGCTCAACATCTCACCCAGAAGACAGATTTAACTGGTTGGTCTTAGAGGTTCTCAGAACCCCTCTTCCAGTCTCCAAGGGCCCCCCATGTTCCCTTCCTCCCGCCAGCCAGAGACATGGCGACATTTGTCCCCATGTCAGCTGCTCCCCTCAGATCGCCAGTTCCAGGCTGCCAGTTCCAGGGAGTCTGACTTGGCACATTGTGTCTGTGAGACACTTCTTTGGGCCCCTCATCCTCCCAGCCCAGGGCCAGCTGCACACACACGTGTAGTGCCCGTGCCCTCTAGTGTCACTGCTGCTTTGGACCATGGGGATTGTTCCTGGTTTTTGCATTTGCTCTCTTGGGACCCCTCACTGGTCTTCTTGTTTCATGGTCAATTTGGGGGCGTTGCAAAAGGATGCTGCCTTGGCCACTGTCTTCCTGGAATACCCAAGAGGCACAGATTTTCATTAAGGAGATGGCCCAGCAACGGGGATATTTTGCTCAGCAAATGACTGGCCCTGGCTTATGTGTCTGTGGCTCCTCAGCTGCAGTGTGTGGTGGGGACTGGGGGGCATGAGTGGAGCAAGCCAGCAGGTGGCAGCTGGCTATACAGGAGGCCATGGAAGGGACCCCTGGAAAGCAGAGGCAATCCCTCTGATGGGGCTGCTGGAGTGTAGGGGAGAGTGGGGGAGACTGGGGATTAGCGGTTCATGTGAGCTGAATGGGGCTGCCCTTTCCCAAGACAGGAAGTGCTAGGGGTATGTAGATCAGGGCCCACAGTGCAAATGCTGTTGAGGGCGTGTTCCAGCTGAGAGGCAGGCTCAGCACCGAGGGGAAGTGTTAAACAGGAGGTGGGCCACCTGAGTTCGGAGCCAGTAGGGAGCTTAAGCACAGACACAATTATAAGCTGGGATCCTTTTATTTATGTGTAGAAGAGAGGGGGCCCAGGACCTTAGCCCTGAGGTCAGCAAAGGAAAGCAATCCAGCAGGAAAATAACAACAACAACAACAATAATAAAGAAATGAGCTGTCAGTGAGGGTCCTGTAGGAACATTATGGGGATTGTTTTTTTTCTCTGGAAGCCCCATTTCAAGTATTTCAAGTTCCTTAGATGAGAGGAACTTGGCCGAAGTCAACAAGGTTGGGGATAGCACGGCCAAGACTGATCCAGAGGTATTTGGAGGACAGTTGTTAGACACGAGTAGCCAGCTGGATTTTACGCATGAGAAAGAGGATGCTCGGCGGCGATGTCTCCCCTGGCACCAGCCTCTGAGTGGCACCCGTGCCAGCTGCAGAGCAAGACAGTAACAGAAGAGAGGGAAGGAGAGTTTTCACCGTCTTCGAAGAAAAGACCAGGGGGTCAGCTCTGCATTTCCAAATGGGTCTCTGCTCCCACTGAGGGAGTTGATAGGAACAGAAGCTTTAAGTTGATTGCTTACTTGTGTGTGCACTTTGCGAAAACTTGTCTGTGTATAACACAGGATGTAGTTAAAAAAAATCACTTCCTAGTGGCTGCTCAGGGTGTTGGAAATGTTGTCTCCATGGTGATACCACAGCTAATTACAACAGCCAAAGTCATTACCCTGAGCACTTGGTGTACCTGTATTTTATTATATGGTAATTATAACACAATAAAAATATCCACTATTCAGGGGTGCCTGGGTGGCTCAATCGGTGGAGCATCTAACTCTCCATCTCGGCTCAGGTCATGACATCACAGTTTGTGAGATCAAGTCCCATGTTGGGCTCTGCATTGACAGTGCAGGGCCTGGTTGGGATTCTCTTTCTCTCTCCCTCTCTCTCTCTCTCCCTCTCTCTCTGCCCCTCCCCTGCTCATGTGCTCTCTCTCTCTCTCTCAAAATAAATAACTAAACATTTAAAAAAGATACCCCCTGTTCAACTGGAAGAAAGGGGTTGTTGATTATGAACACCACTTCCACAAGATCAAAGGATTCACCTTCCTGTGTCTACTTACATATAGTTCCCAGATGGCAATGTACCTTTCTGCAATTATCCCTACCCTCACTTCTATTAGAAAACCACTCTTCCACATTCTTGTAGACAAAGGTCGGTCATGGAAATTATCAAGAGCAGGGAGAGTATCCTTTGTTGGAAGCTGGGCTCGTGGTTGGCATAATTCAAGCTGCGACTGACATGAGATACAGGTGTAGAGGCTCTTGGTCCTTCAGCTACAGATGATGTCTTGCTGAAGATGTGAGAAATAACTCTCCCAGATGGGGGTACGTCAGGTAGGGTTATGAAGGGTAAGTAGAGCTACAAAAGTTGAAATATATGCAGAGAAGGAAAGACTCCAGGATCGAAAAGCCTAGAATCCAAAGTAGTTCCCTGCCAAAGGTGTCACACTGCTTCTTGAAAATACTTAAGTTACGGAAGTATTATTATTATTATACATTTATGACAGGCTTAGTTATTATCCTTGTTTCACAAAAATTTACTAGTTTCTCACTAATAATAAAACTTACGTGACCGGGCTTGAGTTTGCTTTAAGGGTTGAGAGGTCATGTATATAGAATGTTTAGTGCAGAGTTGATGTATATTTAGATTTAGCTCTTAAGAAATGTTTGTAATTTGTAATGCTCATCCACAAAATGGTCTGGCTAGGGCTCATACACACATGGAGATCCCCACCAGACTCCACAGACTGGGCACAAGAGCAACACTGTGTATGTTGTGTATAAACTCTGTGTGAAGCATCTTGGAGTGTTGGAATGAAAAGTGCCCCCCAAATCACTGGGTCCAGGCTTCTCATTCAATGAGAACAGAGCAGCTCAAAGGCCAGGTGCTCAGCTTCTAAGCTAGCATGAAGTTGGGCAGTGAATTAAGTCGGGACCGCAGCTCTCACCTGTATCCCCAACCTGAGTTCTTCCGCTGGTGTTACCCACTTCTGTCTCTGCAAACCTCAGCCTCTCCCTGAGCTAGACTGCCACCACCATCGTCACCACCACCACCACCAACAACAACACCATCATCATCTTCATCACCACCACAACCAACACCTACAACACCACTTCCATCGCCAGTCCCACCAACACCACCAACAAAACCACCATCACTATTGGGCCGACTGGCCTTTTCCTTCTCATTCAACTTAACCTTAGGACTAGCCTGCCCATAGTGACACCATATTT
>NC_059339.1:93002263-93117263 GCF_018350155.1 Leopardus geoffroyi
CTTCCCTGACGCAGTGATACGATCGTGGCACCCTGTGGTGGGCAGTGTTTCCAAAACACGGAACGGAAATTTGAAATAAAATATTGAAAATGAATCCCTGTGATAAATAAGGTCCATGCATACATGAGGTTAAAAATGCTTGCCGATACTTGAGACAAGAAGGCACAAGAAGGACTCAGTGAAGTTTTGCTTCTATTTTTTCAGTTTCATTTCCTTAAAGAATTTTCGGGTTCTATGTGACACGGGAATTTCTTCCATACTTCCTAAGAGTACACGCTGTACCCACGTGCAGGAAACTGACCTCTCCGACAGACCTTTCAGAGTTTTTATAGCTTAAAATTAAGAACATTTCATATTTATTTAATATAAAAATGTGAACAGAGCTATTCCTTACCAATCTTGAAAGAAAGGCACCACCCAGTGATTTTTATCGACTCACGGACACTTCTTTTTAATTTTTTTAATCTGTATTTATTTTTGAGAGCGAGACAGAGTGTGAGCAGGGGAGAAGCAGAGAGAGAGGGAGACACAGAATCCGAAGCAGGCTCCAGGCTCCGAGCTGCCAGCACAGAGCCTGACGCGGGGCTCGAACTCACAAACCGTGAGATCATGATCTGAGCCGAAGTTGGACGCTCAACTGACTGAGCCACCCAGGAGCCCCAACTCATGGACACTTCTTAGAAGTTCTACCAGAAGAGTAATTTCCCTAAATGTATAAAAACATTGTTATTTAAAGATTAGAAAGTTCAAGTGTTGCCTTGCTTTTAAATAGATATTTGGACTTCCAGTATGCTTTCCCTTGATGGCACATATATTCTGTGTATACATGTCTGTGATGTCACATATATTTCTGTGTATACTTGTGTCTGTATGTGTGAGTGGATGTGTGTGTGTGTGTGTGTGTGTGCGTGTGTGTGCGTGTATGATGAAATCTGAATTGGGTCTAGATTTTCATTACATAGTTTATTTCAGGAACATCTAGACAGTATGCTACAGGATAACGTAATTTCCTTTAAAAATATTTCCAAGTCATATTTCCAAGTATATTTCTAAACATCTTAATGAAATAAAAGCTGTATGATTCTATTTTTCCAGAACATAAAATCACTCTCTCCAAGAGACAAGGCTAATCTTTCCTTCTAACAGAAATATCATGAACTCTTATATAGATAGAGGAAAACACTGCAACCATTTATTATTGAAATGCTTTTGAAACTATAAAATACAGATATTATATCCAGTAAACATTTACTGAAAGCATCCTATGTGCCAGGAATTATGCAGGATTCTGAGAAAACAATGCCAAATAAATTTAAAATCACATGTACATTGGGGAGCCTGGGTGGCTCAGTTTGTTGGGCATCCGACTTTGGTTCAGGTCATGATCTCAGGGTTCGTGGGTTCGAGCCCCACACCGGGCTCTGTGCTGACAGCTCAGAGCCTGGGGCCTCCTTCGGATTCTGTGTCTCCCTCTCTCTCTGCCCCACCCCCATTTGTGCTCTGTTTCCCTCTCTCTCTCAAAAATGAATAAATATTAAAAAAAATTTTTAAATCACATGTGCAATGACCCAAACGTGGTCAGAGGGAGGCAGGAAGTCTGTTACTCAGTGAAAACGTGGCTCAGCCAGGCTGTGGAGAAAGCTCATTTTCTGGCTTCATTTTCCGCATCAGGGAGGCACTCCCGATGGGTAAAGGGCCAGGCGGTGGCCAGAGGAGGGCGTCACAAGGAGCGAGAGTGTGAAGCCACCAAAGAGCCCTTCCTGCTCCGGACACCTGCGTCAGCACTGGCTGCGTCAGGAGACAGAGCAGCCCTGGGATGAGGAGGGAAGGCGGGGTCCAGACCAGCTCGGGAGCCAGCTAGACACGCACATCCGCTAACTCTCCAAGACCCCATAGCCGCGCCCTGGAAAGGGGATTCAGGGTGGGACTTAGCTTATTTAACAACCCATCACTGATCTTTGTAACTACCACAGTTATTCGGGATCTGGTAGGACAGATCTGAAACCTGAAATGAGGAAGGCCCAGAGAATCTCAGCCTCAGGAAATGGTGTGACCCAGGTCTCGTGCAGGAGGCCCCGGCCTGCAGACGTGGCTCGCAGACGTGGCTCGCAGGCGTGGCCCGCAGACGTGGTCCCAAAGACATGGCCCACAGACATGGCTCATAGACATGGCCAGCGAACCAGAGGACCTGAGGCGAGAGGCCAGCCAAGGGGGCCGTGTGGAAACCAGGACGGCAGGAGGAGGAGGGACGAGCCACATGACCAGAGGGTCTGCTGTGGCTTGTTGGAAGTCAGGAACTCAAATTCCCCAGATATGTACCATGCCCCACGAGTGTCACCTTGACTACTCCTAACACTTCCCAAGGGACCCCGCCATAAAACAACGGTCTCTAGACCGTTGTAATAACTGGAAAGGTCCCGTCGAAGATGAGAAGAAAGTTTGGAAGTCACTAATTTACTCTTTTAAAATTAGAACAAGATTGTAGACAAATAATAAAACACCAGAAAAAACCAAATATGCATATAAAAGGAAACCTTTATCTATGTTTACTATGAAAGAGTATAGTCTTTTAAAGCATACTTCCTGAGATACCACTGGCACGTAAAAATTGTGTATATTTAAGATGTGTCATGTGTGGTTTTGATGCTCAGATATCTTGGGAAATAATCACTACAATCGGGCCGATTAGCGTATCCATCACCTCACGTGAACATCACGTCTGTGAAGAATACAGACTTTAAACAAAAAGAGGAAAAGAAGTGTTTCCAGACTTAGCATTCTGGTCTCGATCTGCTCGTTTTTAACATAGGTGGTCTGTTCTCTGTCCGTCACACACACACGTAGACACAGAAGCACAGACCATCTTGGGTATACCCATCGGGCATATCTTTGCAAACCTAATCCTAACGATACTAATCCATTTATCTGAGAGTAGGAAAAAGAATAAATGTTACAACGGATTAGAATTTCTGCTCTCTTGATATGTTTAACTGGGAACCACATTAGTGAAAATCAGTTGGAGCAAATTCAGTGTCTCCAAAGGGTGCTGCGGGTGTTTTGGGAACACAGGGCACCCCGAGGTGTTATTTGCAACAGACACAGGGTGGAAGACGGGGCGTGTAGAGGAGAAGCCATATTTGTAATCATACCTTTTATTTAAATACGACAGAGGGGGTAAGGCATTTCCTGGGTGTGTACCGAATGCCGGGCATTGTAACTCAGATTGTTGTCAGATGCAATCTCGCATTTAAAAAAATCTCTTAACCTTCACAAAACCCAATGAGGCAGACATCATCATCCACGTTTTACTGTTAGGAAGAATGATGATGCACACAGCCCGCAACCTTGAAGCCGGTCTCCAAATGCGTGGCTGTCTCTAAACCTTGTGGTGGAGATTACAGATGGTGGGTCAAGAGAGAACCTGGTCCTTAGCAAAGGACAGAGGGAGGCGCTTGGTGTAGACACAAATGGATTTAAATCCACTTGCAAACCCTAATCCCTTGGCATCGTTGCTTATGCTTTCAAATACCCATTTTCTTCCTGTTTGGAATGTGAAGAATAGAGATTTACTGTAGGATTAAATAAATGTACATGCAAAACATATAGCGCGGCATCCAAAAAGGTAAGCGCATTTATGAAGACAAATGTTTGATGCCCCTTATGACCTCACTGTTTTTATCAGCTGAGTATTTTTTGTGGATATTGTATTTTGCTTACAGTCTAAGCTGCATTTTACAGCACTGGCCTCTGAGGTTTCTGATTTAAGTCCTGGTTCCAGTGAAAGAGTAATAAAGAGGTTTTGCTGGACCCAAGAATCTAGTAAAAAAAATAATAATTGTGCCAGCCATACACAGTTTTATGACATATTAGAGAACTCTCGGGTTTATTTCTATCCAAAGCTATCTGAATGGAATATTTGCATTGATTTATGATTTCATCGCGTGTACTAGTAACTTCCAGGATGGTTCTATTTGGGCAAAGAGGCAAAGGACAAATAAACCAAGGTGTAAGACATAATAGCTATTTATGCCACAGGTAAAACCTCAACAGAAGTAGCCTCAGCTAATGATAATTGGTTTAAATGATAATCCTGAAATTATATTCTGAGTAAGATCATTAAAGTCTAACATTAATACCTCTGTTTGATTTTCCATGCAAATTACATTTCAAAGCAAAAACTGGGTTTACGCCACAGGTTTGTATTCTAATAACCAAACACAAGACCAGGTCTTCAGAAATGACTCCTCGTTCTACTTTTGAACTTGGCTCTTCAGAGGCTACGCGTACTAAAGGAAATCGGAGCTGATACTCGGCCTTTCTGGGCGCACGATGAATTTCTCCGTCGGTCTAACTCCAACATCTGCTGTCGTTTACTTCAAGGAATTATTTCGTTGGAGGCAAGCAAACAATAAGAAAAGCTCTGTTCCAGAGACCCAACAGCCGATGGCTTTGGGTGTACATCTGCTGTTAGAGAATGGGATGGAACAGGAGAAGAAGGAAACCGAGGTCCCCGTAGCTTCTCTTAATCCCGCCCCTCGTCAGGAGCCAGGCAGTAAACATTCTCACGGCTGTTGTGTCCTCACCTTTAGAGGCATGAGGGTTTAATTCCCTCGGTGAAGGGTTTCAGTCAGCGTCAGGGATAGCGTGGGTGGAGGTCAAGGTGGCGAAGCCCAGGGCCCTCTGCACGAACGCTGTGGTTAGCTGGTCCCTGTACCCCCAGTGAGGAGCTCATCAATTTCTTGGTTAGAGGGGCCCCTTCAGGCAGGAAGTCTTTACCCCTCTGTCACCCAAGAGTCTCCCTCATGACCCTGAAAAGACGGAAGGGTGATACCCCGTGACAGTCACCCAAGACAGCACATTCTGAAAGGCTGAAGGTGTCTGCGTCTCCTCGGGTCCTCCCAGGTCACTCTTCCTGCTCATCAGTGCTTGAGGAGGGGTGGGCCATGCACTGTCATGTGACACACCCAGCGCCTGGCACACAGGAAGCCCTCGGTACGTCATCTTGCATGAATGACATCACGACCATCCGGAGACCCGCGTTGCCCTTGATCTTATTTACCCGGTGCCGCGTGGCGCTTCAAGTGTCCCCACTTGCCGACTCACTGGGGTGCCCTCCCCTCCTGCAGTCAGGTGACAGCTTGAATGAGCTGGGCTGGTCTCTTGTACGGGTTCCAGTGGAACACGGTCCCCTGATCACAACAGACCAGACCACCGTGTGGTGGTAACAGGTTTCCACGAGGGTGGTCGTGTGCAATGACCTTTCCTGCATGCCCGGGGAGTAGCGCGTCATACGTATGCCTCAATACTGTTCCAGGTCTCGGGGGGACTTGGGGAGTGGGGGACGGGTGGCTGGCAGTGAGGAGGCAGCAGGGGACCAGGTGCTGGCTCCCGCCAGGCTGTCGGAGGGGAAGTGACAGCAAGCAGGGGCGTGTGTTCACCTCGGGCCTCCTCCAGCTCTGGCTTTGTGTGGCGGTCCCCCCACGGCGGGGGGGTCCTGTGCTTCTGGGGGTCCAGCGGCCGCCTGTTACTTTCTGCAGCGGCTGCTCCTGGGGAAACCACTGGCCGTGGCAGGGTTTAACCCAAGCTGAACAAACGAATGTGTGTTTCTTGACAAGGACGTAGATTGAATCCACTCGCAAGGCTTATTCAGAATGTGAACATCAGATGTGGCTTTTTGACAGCCCGTGTGTTTACAGCCATGTGTGTTTGCAAATGTCACTAACACGTGCCATTCTAGACCCAGTGCTACCAACCAAGTGAGACTCTGGAAGCTTCCGTCCCTCACCACTTCCGGCTGCGGGCTGATGCTTCCTATTGCCTCTGGGGGAACATCTTGGTCATCAGAAATGAGCGTGAGCCCTTCAGAGGGTGGCTCAGACTGAGGGGTCTGTGCCCTCACACACTTGCCCTCCACAAGCACCCTGAGCCACGGATGCTGAGTGCTGGGCAGGACGGTTGGGGGGCGGCAGGCTGGGGGGCAGCAGGTTGGGGGCAGTAGGCAAGGGGGAACACACGGGGGAGGGTCAGTCTAGGGGCAGCTACACGCACAGACGCATGCAGGACGCCCTAACGGTGCTTCCGGTGGAGGCCGGGAAAGGACCTCAGGAAATGACGCATGGGGACAAGTCTGGGGTCCTGTCTGAGTCAGCACAGAGGCGACCAGAAGTAGCCGGACGCTGCACACCCGCGGGCCCTGGGGAGCTGGCCAGCGGATCAGGACGGCGGGCACACTTACAGAACAAAGGGTGAGACCCTGTAGGAATGGAGGCGGGCAGAGACCACATCATGGAAGGGTCTAAAAGCCGTGCAAGGGAGGACAGTCCCCGCCCCAAGGGCCTTAACCGTATCCACTCTTCAGAAGAGTCAGTGGGGCACCGCGGCCGTCACCCTCCCCACAGTGAGACTCACCCCTATCCTGCAAAAAGTGTCATTCTCTGGTGGTTCTCACGCTCTGCTTGGTGCTGAGGTCTGTGTAGATGCTTAAGAAATGGCTTCTGTTTCAGGACACTCAGGAAGTGTTCTTTAATTTATGTCTACCCTGGAAGAATTAACAAAGTGGTTGAAGGGATTTGTGGGGAAATATTAATATAATCCCACTGGCTGCATTCCGTAGGAATGGTGGATGTCAGAGCAGAAGCAGCATTTAAGGTTGAGTGTTAATTGTTGGGCTTAAAAGTGTAATTTATTTTTCACTGCTGAATTAGCAATACTTGGGCGTATTACGCACGCTTTAGTGAAGAGAGCAGATTAGTTAAGCCTTAGCACATGCTGCTGAGAGGTTTGTGTTTGAAATTGAATGTGAACATCGCGAGTGAGCCAAACCTGTAACAGAGACAGGAGTTATCATTGTATGAAGTAAGCGTCTGTTTTGTGCTTTGCTGAAATTTTGGAGTTTAATTTGTAAAATATTTAGACATCATATTTATAGCTGTCGCTGCTCAGTGCCAATTGAATGAATCTTCTCTCCCAAGAAGCAAATGAGTTCCCAACTTGTGAAACTTCACCCTCAATGCCCATATGTTCGTTTATTTTTGAAGAGATCGTGGATAGGCGGTTAGTAGTTTTCATATTTTATAGTAGCTCTAGGGATCAATGGGACTATATACGGAAAGACAAATTTTAAACTTAAATAATAAGTTAAATAACTTCAATAAACTTAAAATTTATTAATTTTCGGTGGAAGGATTAAAGCAAGCATTGAGCAAAAGTTACTTGTGAAATGAGTGGGTCTGACGTTCAAGGGGCCCTCGGCCTCCAGAAATTATGCACAATTGTGCATTGTAAGCATCTAAACATGTTTTGCAAATTCTAGGGGGCCAAATACACAAGAGTTTCTTCACATTCTCAAAGAACGTTCTGATGAAAAAAAAGTGGGCAAAACCACTTAGCACTTTGGTCAGATACTACATAATACTAAGAAATAGAAATGAGTTTGTAGAAATAAACCAGCAACTCAAGGAAAACGGTGCATTCTGATTGTGGTTCCAATGCTGATGCTACTGGGAATTTCCACGCCTTTCCAGTGGCTCGGACAGTGATAGAAATCTGGCCGAGGATCAGGTCTGACAGGTGCACAAAGAGTTCTGGCTACAAATAATCATCACACTCTTAAGGTAGTGAGAAAATTAGGATAAACCTCATGTCCCTCAAAAGGGGGCAGCAGATAAATTACAGCTCTCTCGTAAGAATGAGACGGCTTTCTATTTATCCACATGGAAAGCTCCCTGAAACATATTGATAATTTAAAAAAAGAAACTCAAAATCACTGTATGTAGCATAATCCTATTTGTGCGAAAAATAAAGAAATAAGGTCTTTGATTTTATATTTTTTTCTCTACTTAAAATTACGAAAGGATAGACCCAAAGATTGTTAAGGTGTCTACAGAGGCAGACAGCTGAGGTTGACTGGAAGCATGTTTTCAGTCTTTGTTCGATAAATTTTGGATTCCACAAAAGTATTACTGTGTTGACTGGAAAACCAAAACAAGGAAAGGAAAACCAAGGACGTTTACTCTGGTCCTAGAAAAGCACAGGGGATTTGAGTTTGACTCTTTGTCCTTGGAAACAATACAAAAATGGCAAGACAGGCTGGTGCTCCAAACCAGGATGGATTCCTACGCTTCTTCTCTGTCCAGAGCCTTCTCCTCACCGTTAGCCCCAGCTCAAACACTACTGCTGGGATGCTTTTCTCACTTCCCTAGAGCAAAATCATTCACTGGTCCTCACTCTTGTTGAAGTACAGCCTGGACTTCCTCCCTCTGTCTCTGCCCACAAGGTCGATCGCTCCCTGCTCAGCCAAGAGGAGCTCTTAAAAATGAGGCCTGGAATACTTTTCATCATCGGGTGATCCTATTCTCCAACCTCTTAGAAGGAACTCAATAACACATAAGGCATGTTTTTCAAGAAGTTTTCTGTCTTTATGGAATATGAAACTTGGCAAGGCCAATAAAACCCTTTTGTTTGAAGAGTTAAGTGGAAAGATCAAATTCCCCTGAAACATAATGAATCGGTTCGATTGTACTTAACTCTAACCTCGTTGGACACGTTAATAGGTCCACAGAAACATTTCTGCCCTGCTAAGGGGACTGTGGCCAACCATAAAAAAGTGGAGTCACGGAAGTGAACTGTGGTGTTCTCTCTGCAGAACCACTCATGCCCACTAGAAAGTGATTTCCCATGACCTTTGGATGTTTCCTGTCCCTGAGATAGATGAGAGTCGCTTTACAAAGACACACAGTGACATTCTCAGGGCACCTCAGCCTCATGTGCGCTGGAGGTGGTGTTAGTTCTCAGGGTCTAACCCACTGCGCCAGGAAGACACGAATCCCACCTGTGTCCCCTGACTTGCAGGTCCCCCCACCATGATGTTTCAGAGGGCACCAGAGGGAAAGAGGACCGATGGAGAGCTCTCCGGATGTGTTCCGGATCAACACCAAGGAAGGTCTACCTTTATTTGCTGTTTTATGAATTTGGCTTTCCACACAGCGGAGATGCTGAAAATATTTCGCAGTATGGGAATGAATGCTGTCATTCACACCGGTCCACGCTGGATGAATTTCAGCTCTGGTTCCTCACATAGTTTCTCAGGGGCAGGATGGGAGACAGAGAAGGGAATGTCTCACTGCTTGAAATCACACTTGCAGATACTCATACACACACACACACTCACTGAAGTCTATCTTACCCCAATTTTTGTACTTCCAAAAACCTAACATCAATCCTTGGCCTCACATGCTCTAAGGACACCTTCTACCTTCTTCTGGCACATCCTTCCATTACAACCCCACTGGACACTTGGGCAGGAGACAAAGAATAAGGACAATGGCCAGCATGGTCAGGAAATCCAGCGGATCATGTGATGTGGACCTTAAATGGGTCAATGTGTGCAGACCTGGGAAGTGTCGATATTCACTTCTCCTCCAGAAGGTATTTGGTTCTCCAAATACTGAAGTGAATTCTGAAGGTTTCCATCTCCCAGTAATGGCAAAATGGACTATATCAGATAACTCCCCTGCCAACCACAATTATAAACTCTGGACAAGATATTTAAAAACTGATTATTTAAAGGTACTCAAGATTTACCAAAACCAGCAGAAATTGAAGAGAATTTTAGCACTGAAAGAAGAGAACCACAGAAAATATTCACATTCTTCCATCTTATCCCATAGGACACGTCCAGGTTTTTCTAGGTCAAGAGAATAGAGCTCAAGCAGGAGGCATCGGTACCTTAGGGCTTTGAGTCAGAGGTTGAATTTGGGGGAACCAGAGATGCTGAAATCGAGAAGAAGAATCCCAGAAAGGAAAAAGAGGCCAGGCCCTCATTCCGAGTGCAAAATCCCCTCAGGTCGCTGCTGACTCCTAAACTGCATGGGCAAGGGGTAAAACTTTAATGATAACTTGTTAAAGCATCAGCTGGAAACCTCAAAACTCTGAGGAGAAATTTTGCAGGGGCTGTAAGTCACTGTGAAACCAGAGCTGTGAGTGCATGCCAGAATATAGGGCCTTGCTCAATATTTCAGGCTTCCTTATAGATCCCAAAGGGAATTAAGCCTTATGAGAAAGGACCATCCTCTGGGACTAAGACCTATGTGTTAGGACTAAGGAATAAATCAAAATAGATCTACTCAAATAAGCCACAAAACCAAACCACTTGTAAGAGATAGGCAATTCACTGGTAATTTAATTGCCTGCCAGAAAAATAACTCAACACTTTTTAGAGACAGATAACAGACTCCAGAGTCCCGGCAAAGCATAATTTGCAATACCTAGTATGCAGTAAAAACAAAGAAAACTAAACAGGCAAATAAATAGGAACAGGAAATTCATAGTCAAGGGGAAAAGCTTCCAATACTAATAGACCTAAAAATGTCCCAGATTTGGGAATTGGTGAATAATTACTTTAAAATACCTATGATAGGGGGCACCTGGGTGGCTCAGTCAGTTAAAAGTCCAACTTCTGCTCAGGTCATGATCTTACGGTTTGTGGGTTTGAGTCCCGTATCTGGCTCTGCACTGATGGCATAGAGCCTGCTTTGTATCCTCTCTCTCTCTCTCTCTCTCTCTCTCCCCCTCCCCAGCTTGCTTTCTCTCTCTCTCCCACAATTAAATAAACATTAAAAAAATTAAAATAAAATAAAAATAATGAAATACCCATAAGAGGTATATTCATGAGTAGACCAACTAGATGGATAAAAAGGATAAAATGAGTGCAATAATAGATAAAAAATTGGAAACTGGGGAAAGACTGAGATTGCTACTCAAAAATATATTACCTGAAATACAAAATTTATTATAGGAGATCAACAGGAGACGGAACACTACAGAATGACCTGTCAGTGAACCTGAAGGCAGAACAGTAGAAATTTTCCAACTTAATACAGGGAGAATAAACAACTAAAATAAAACCAACAAACAGTGACAACAATGACAAACCCCAGCAACTAATGACCTATAGCATGAAGTGGCCAAACAAAAAAGTAATTTAAGGCCGAAAAGGAAAAGCAAGGGTGAAGGAAAAGCAGGGAGAAGACCGACATATATGAATAATTAGGGTCAGAATTTTCCGAATTGGATCAAAAACATCAATGCACAGATCCCACAAACCCTCAAAACCACAAAGGCAAACAGAATAAAATGAAACAAAAAACGAACCAACAAAAAAGTCCATACACAGGTACATGATAGTCAAACTACTAAAAACTAGTAGTAGGAAGAAAATCTTACCAATAGCCAGAGGCAAAAAAGATGTATGATATACAAAAGAACAAAGATGGGGGCACCTGCGTGGCTCAGTTAGTTGAGCGTCTGACTTTGGCTCAGGTTATGATCTCTCAGTTCATGGGTTCGAGCCCCGCGTCAAGCTCTGTGCTGATAGCTCAGAGCCTGGAGCCTGCTTTGGATTCTGCCTCTCTCTCTCTCTCTCTCTCTCTCTTTCTCTCTGCCCCTCCCCCGCTCATGCTCTGTCTCTCTCTGTCCCTCAAAAAATGAATAAACGTTAAAAAAATAGAAAAAAAAGAACAAAGATACTTCTCATTAGACAAAATTCTAACCAGAAGACAACAAAGGAACTTCTTTCAAAGGCTGAAGACAAAACACTGCTAATTAGAATAGAACATCCAGTAAATATATCATTCAAAAATTAAAATAAGGACATTTCCAGAGAAGCAAAAATTTAGAGAATTTGAGCTAGAAGTCTTGAAATATAAGAAAGGCTAAGGAAACAATTTCCAGCAGAAACAAACCAATGTCATGTTGATCTAAGAAGCTACAGGAATGAATGAAGATCACTGGGCATTGCAAACATGCATGTAATATGAGAGAATATTTTCATAAGTATTTCTTGCTTTTTAAAAGTTTTTTAAGAGTAAAATGATTGTTTAAAACAAATAATAAAAACTAAAACAATGCAGTTCAAAGTGAAAGTGAAATATATAACAGTACCAAAGTGAAGATGTTATAGGCTCTCACATTGAACATACAGTGAGTGAGGACCATGAAAAGTGAAACTTCATCCCAAGAGCAAGCACTTAAAAAATGGAAAAAAAATAGTTAAAAACCAATAAAGGAGACAAAAGTCAGTACTAAAAATCACTTAGTTATTTGAAAAGAAGTCAGGAAAAAAGGAATAAAGGATTAATAAGAAACAAAGAAAACAGATAGCAATGAGGTGAGCTCGAATTCCATCCTATGATGGTTACATTAAATGTCAATGGCCTTGGTACTCCCTTACAAGGAAGAGATTGTGAGAATAAATAGAAACGCAAGACAAAACTACACGTTGTTTATAAGAGGTACACATTAAATATGAAGATATAGAAATGTCATGGATAAAATCTGGAAAAACACTAAGTATACTGAAATTAGGATAGCTATAGTAATATCCAGAAAAAAAATGGAACTCGAGATAGATTTACATTATAAAGATAACAGGTGACTTAATCAAAAAGATACAAAAATGTAATAGCAGAGATTCAAAATATTTAAAGTAAAATGTAACTAAGGAAGAAATAGACAAATCCTCAATTATAGCTGGAAATTCTAACATCCTTTTTTATAATTTTTAAAATAAGGAACAAACAAAAAATATTGCTAAAGTTACAGAAGACATAGCTGTTAACACATTGACCTAATAGATGTGTATAGAACCCTATACACAGGAATGGCAAGTACATATTATTTTCAAGTATACTTGGGACAGTCACCAGTATAGCCCCCACGCTGTGCCATAAAGCAAGTCTTGATAATTTTAAATTTTTTTTAATGTTTTATTTATTTTTGAGACAGAGAGAGACGGAGCATGAACGGGGGAGGGTCAGAGAGAGAGGGAGACACAGCATCCGAAGCAGGCTCCAGGCTCTGAGCCATCAGCACAGAGCCCGATGCAGGGCTCGAACTCACGACCGTGAGATCATGACCTGAGCCGAAGTCGGATGCTTAACCGACTGAGCCAGCCAGGTGCCCCAATTCTTGATAATTTTAAAAGGATTTAAGTCATATAGAGTCTGACTATACCAGAATTGTGTTAGAAATCAGTAAGAATAAAGTGTTTAAAAAATATCGAACCATCTGAGAAATAAGCAAGACACTTCTAAGAAATCCACAATCCAACAGAAATCTCAAGGAATCAGAACATATTTTGAACTGAATGACAATGAAAACACAACATATCAGAACTTTCAAATTGTAGCAATAGCAGTTCTTAAAGGAACATGGAGAGTTTAAAATATTTATATCATGAAAAACAGGTTTAAAATCTAAGATGTATCCTAAAGAACATAATAATACGAGGGTAAATTAGCCCTCCCCTCCCCACAGAAAAAAAAAGGCAAAAAAAGAGGAAGTAATAATGGGGTAGAAAACAAAAAGAAGGGGTGCCTGGGTGGCTCAGTTGGTTAAGCGTCCGACTTTGGCTCAGGTCATGAACTCACAGTTGGTGGGTTCAAGCCCCATGTTAGGCTCTGGGCTGACAGCTCGGAGCTTGGAGCCCACTTCAGATTCTGTGTCTCCCTCTCTCTGTGCCTCCCCTGATCTCTCTCTCTCTCTCTAAAAAAAAAAAAAAATAAGTAAACATAACAAAATTTAAAAAAAACACACAAAAAGAAAAAATAATAAAGGCAAGAGTTGATTTTTTAAAAAAAATTAATAGATTGATAATACTTTAGCTGGAGTTAACATAGAAAAAATAGAAGATACAAATTACAAACATCAGAAATAAAAGATATGATGTAACTGGGGCCCCTGGGTGGCTCAGTTGGTTAAGCATCTGACTTTGGTTCAGGTCATTATCTCGTGTTCAGGGGATCGAGCCATACAAAGAGCTCTGTGCTAACAGCTCAGAGCCTGGAGCCTGCTTCAGATTCTGTATCTCCCTCTCTCTCTGCCCTTCCTCAGCTCATGCTCTCTCTCTCTCTCTCTCTCTCTCAAAAATAAACATTAAAAACTTTTTTAAATATATGATATCATTACACATCATACAGATACTAAAAGGATAATGAGCAAATACAGTGGGAAACTTTATACCAATTAATTAAAGAATTTAGATGAAATGGACAAATATCTTGTAAAACATGACAACAAGATTAATATTAGTTGGGACACAAGCTGACCTCAAGTTCAGCACAGTGTGCCCAATGTGTTGCAGGCAGAAGGTGGCTAGCAGCCTCTATCACCTGGCCCGTAAAGTCTACATCAGCAAGGTGACAACATCAGCACCTGAATGAACCATGAAGGTATGTCCACACCACCTGCTTATATAGTGCATGCACCCAGTACTGAACGGGTCATTCTCTGTTCATGGCTGTGTAAACTGAACATAATAACAACTTTGAGTTCTTAAAAACATATAGCACCAATCAGGAGGGAAGGAAAAGAATGTCTCTGAACATGATGTTTTGTAGGAGTAAGAGGAATATTTAAGAATGTCTGTGTTTCATACATTAGAAGAGAAATGAAAATGATTGGTCTGCCATCGACAGGACCTGGTTGTTGTTAGTTGGTAATTAAGTAATGGTGTGGAGACACAGGGAACAAAGGAGGATTACCACAAAAATAAAAGCTAACAGAGGAATTAAGTTCTCGTTAAATTCAATGAAAGCAAAACTGACGTGGAAGAAACTGAAATAGCGTCATGAAAGAAAGGGGAAACTTCCAGAAGGAGAGATTGATGAAAATGATGATATATAAAATTGATACTTCTGTCTAAAAACCTGTAGAAACTCTCAGAACTAAAAACTGTCTAAAAACTCTCAGAAGTCAGCTACAGCCTCTGTCAGTAAGAGGGACGGATTACCACAAGGCTCTCCTGAAATCCCCAGTGGCATTTTTTCTTTGAAGGTATCGTTCTCCTTCCTAGGCCCCTCTCTTCCTTCTTCCAACATCTGAACGTGGATGTCCTCTAGGATTCTTCTTTATTTCTCTTCTGTATCTCTATGCTTTCATACTCGATGGTCTGGCTCTAAGACAGAATCTCACAACCCATGTTTCTAAATGTCACCTCACTCTTGAGAGCCTAAACCTACATATGAATCACTTTAACGGGTCCATAACTTATCAACATAAACTGATGACTTGCAAAAATGTTCAAATCAAATTCCTTTCTTAAATCTGCTAACAAAATCACAGCAGAAAGCTCTCTGGTCACTCTGGCAAAAGCCCCATGGAAGCACTATTGCCATGAAAACGTTTAGGCAAGAACACATTTTGGGGGAGGAGAATATCTCTAGAAATGCTCAATCCAAGTTAGGTGTTAAGCCACCAAAATCAGGATAACTCCTGCTTTGTGGTAGCAGGTGTAAGACAAAAAAAAAGAAAAGAAAAGGAAAAGAAAGGAAAGGAAAGGAAAGGAAAGGAAAGGAAAGGAAAGGAAAGAAAAGAAAAGAAAAGAAAAGAAAAGAAAAGAAATTCCTGCCAGTATACCATTGGAAAAACAAGTTGGCATATTGGAACAAAAATGTGAAATCTTCCGAGGGTGCATACAAAAACGAGACAGAGAATTAAACACAATGGAAAGATAAAGAGTGGGTTATGCAACTTGCACGAGATCACAAATGAAATCAAGAAAAAGAGCGTGCTGAGTTTCCATTTGGGGAGCTCTTTCACAATAGCCACCATTTCCATTTCCAGCAACAGGGAACATTCTCCAGGGCTTGACTCATGCTGTACATCCCTGAAAAATGTGTGTGGGGGGGGGAGGGGGAGGGTGGGGAGAGAGGGAGGATCAAGAATCTATTTTCCATTGTATTTCTAATTTTGAGTCCATTATCTGACTTTCAGGGAAAATATATGTTTTCTTCTCTTGAAAATTATTTATTATGAACGTTTTATTGAGGAAAAATTTACATACTAAAGTATTCAACCAACATACGTGTGCGACTCAGGAATTTTGCAGAGTCGTGCAATCATCACCAGAATATCATTTTAAAGCGTTACAATAACCCCCACAAGATTGCCTCTGCTTATTTGCAAGCCCATCCTCATTTGTATCCCCTGACCCTAGGTTACTACTATCTCTCAGTATGTGCAGATTTGCCATTTTTAGGTATTCCATGCAATGGAAATATGTAATCTGTGGTATCGTATGCCTGGCTTCTTTGACGTAGTTTGATGTTTCTCCAATGTATCTATTCTGAAGCTGGTGTCTTCCTTAAGGACTTGAAACATTATTTAAATTTAAGAGGTATTTACCATATTTGAAACTTTTATCACTGGATTCTCAGAAATGCCTTATGTCAAAGTCTTTTACTTCAAAAGCACACTAAGATCAGGAGAAAAGCTAGGACACCTGACCAACCACTTTTATGTAACATTTACTGGCACTTCTAGCCAGTGCAATTAAGCAAGAAAAATAAATGCCATATGTGTATTATTTTATAGAACAATGAGTTTAAGTCATTTTCACATATTTTAAATAGAAGTTTACAAAGCCAGTTTTACTCAGGTATCGTTGTTCCTATGTTAAGAAGGAATTGTGTACATTTATTCCTAAATATGTCTTTAGAGTTGCCTGTTGAAAAAAAAAAAAAAGCCCTTAGAGACCAAATATTATCTCAATACATATGCATACAGCTCTTAACGTATGGCAAGAGTTTGAATAACAAAACGTGATTTTAGGGCAATAGAAGCAATTTGCTGAATATTAGCTTCACAGACTGAAGGAGACCATTTTGAACTCACCCATCAAAATAACCTAACCTCCTGTAACATGTAAGTTCCAGGGGCTCAGTTCTAAGAGTGACGGAAAGTTTTCTTTGTCTAAGTGTGATCTGCAAACACTAAATTAATAGTCCCCAACTGGCGAATGGCATTCCCTGCCCCAGCCGTTCTCATGGCCCCTGCACCTACCTCAGGCAATCCCAGACAGGTATGGGCTCCTCTGGGTCAGCGAGGCCTCTGGAAACAGGAGGAGATTTAAATAAAGCTTCTTCGTGCCCATGTTTCTCGAACCGTGTTCATAAAACACTGGGTTTGGAAGAAGCTCACATATTTTGTTTTTCTGAGTAAAGGGACTGTTTAACCCAGAAATGGTAGATAAATAATATCAGGAGACTTCTCTACCATAGGGTCCCTCAGTGTCTCTAATTTGCAAAAAGGGTTGTAAATCCGAGCCCTCCGTGCGGATGATTTCTTTCTCCTTCTAATCTGACCATAAATGGTATCTTCCCTTAGAAAACCTTCTGTTATCTATGTGACTAGCAAATCAAGGTGTGGGGAGCACCGCGGTATTGTTTGGGGGTCAATATTAGCTTAGCTGTCGGCATGTGGGATTTCTCACGGAGGGGAAGGAAACGTCAAGGAAGCAGCTCTCGTAAGCAACTTATTCAAATAGGCCTCCGTTGGATTGAAGAAGCAGGTCCTTAAATCTGCCTTCTGTAGATTTCCTCTCTTCTGCCGTCCCCAGGGATCCCTGTCATTATCCCACAGGATCCGAGCGACGCCTCGGGATGGCGGAAACAAATTCAGTGATTCCTTCTGGAAGTTGCTAGAGTCAGCTGCTCAGGCAAGTTGGCAACCTCCCCGGATGCCTCTCCCCGGGGCGCCCCGTCAGCTCGGGGTCCACGTGCAGATAAAGTAACCACAAGAGCTCTGAAGGGCATTTGACTATTTTCCGTATCAAATACACAAGGGCACAGTAGCGACCATGGTGTCGCATATACACATCTCTGCTCATACGTGCGCTCTGTTCCCCTTAACTGCCCTTTTATTGTTTCTTCGCGCACCGACTGTGAGCTCATTTGCATTACCTTTTATTTAAGCTGTGCATTATGACATAAGATCAGATAAAGGTTTTTCTCCCCTAGAACACCTCGTGTATTCTGCATTCGAGAATCTTCATTTCAAGACTTAATTCGGCAATTTTATTTGGAATTCATATACTCTTTGTTTTGCTACAGCTGTCTCTGTTCCCCCTGCTGGGTAACAAACCTGTGCTTATGTTTGCTGGAGACAGTGTTTCAGACATTCAGACACAGACGCGGCGGCATGCTTTCGTAAACACGAGTGAAAACTTTCCAGACTTCATACATATATTTAGTAGGTTCTTTCTGCTTCCTCCGCGAGAGATCTGCAAACGCCAACTCGGTAGTCACGGGTTTTACTTTTTCATCTGAAATTCCTTCTCATGCAGGGCAGGTGGGGAGTAGCCGCTTTTCTGGGCTGTTCGAGGATTCCTCGATTTTCAGGTTCTGAAACATGACGGCGTCTGCCAGATCACGGTAGGTCGTTTCCACCAAAAGGCACTTGACGAGGTCAAGCTCCGGGAAAGAACCCCTGAAAAAGCACCCTACGTTCAGCTCGTTTCTCCGTGAACAGAATTCCAGTCTGCCTCGTTTTTAAATTACGTTTTTGAATGATTTTTACGCTTTTAATAAATTGAACACCAACTCTCAAATCAGTTTTTCTGAACCCTTAAAGTCTATTTCAGTTGTTATTCAAAAACCAACAATATTCTGTATTTGAATCGCCCCGCTATAGAATATATTCCCCTCGTAGGATTTGTGCAGCTGTCCCAAATTCTTACAGGGGAGGGGGCACGTCATGAATGAGAGCTCAGCCTAATTCGCAAGTCCTGTGACATTACACAACCAGTAGAACAGAATAGCTGGAGATGAATATTTTCATTTGTGCATTCATTCATTTATGCCTCAATGTACTCTTTCATTCTACATAATTTAGCTTTGTGTTTAAGAATTTGCAACGGGTCTAACGGGGGAGAATGATGTGGGTACAAAATATCAGCCCGGTTTAACCGGGCATGGTGTGGGGGCTCCAGAAACCAGGCAACTAACACATTCAGTGGTCTTTGTAAGCAGAAAATGATTTTTCTGGTGTGGCCCCTGGACATTCACCTCATCGTAGGATACCCTCCCCCCCTGCTGACTCTTGGCCCGTCCACGAGACTCGTCCCAGCCACTGAATGGGAGCAGACCCAGAGCAAGGCAGCGGGTGCCCGGGCGTGGTCTGAGACACTCGCATTGCCGCCGTCTGCCTGGGAAGCCACCGGTCCCAAAAAGAGAAATGCATAGAGCAGACCTGGCCCGGGGGGTGAGTGAGGCAGGGCACGCCGGGCACCCGCAGGCCACGGGCAGAGGGCAAATGTGGTTGTCGTGAGCCACAGAATCACCAGTACACCTGACACCGTGACGCCGGCCGAGGTCACGGCAGTCGGTGACTGTAGTCTGTGTCAGGGGAGAGAGACAGAGGCAAGTGGCGACAATAGAAGCTAACATTCGTGGGGGGCTGACTATTCCAGGCACCTGTTCCAAGCCGACCTGAGTCCCAAACAGCCATTCGGAGAAAACAGCTATTTCCATCCCAGTGTTGGTGAGGCCAACCCAAAGAGAGCGCGGGGTGCCTGGGGTCACACAGCAGGCCAGGACTGCTGATCCAAGCCTTGTCCCCCCTGGAATACGCCGGGTGCCGCCACCCTACCTGTCACTGAGGCCGGGGTCCTGGGCTCTCCGGCTGCCTGCGTTCGGGGCAGACGGCTGAGCTTCCTGTGCGCACGGACCCCATCGACACACAGGGCGTATTACCCGTGATGTGAGTGTGAATTCGTAAGACGTCTGATCATCGAACGCGTCTGTCGGTGAGCGTCTATCCTGTTGTGTACCTGTGCTGCACTATTATTCGTGTTAATGGCCACACGCTATTCCTGTTTTCCAGAGAGAACACACAGGCCCCAAAGTCGCGGTACCATTTATTTCGCGGAAGAACGGTCTCTAAATCCCCAAAATGCAGTGAGCAAGTGAGACAACCGTCTGCAAAGTTGAGAACAGTGACTGCGGCCTGGGTTTCAAGGACACTGGTATTTGTCGCGTTGGAGTCCGGGGCGCCGTCCCCTGCTCAGCCCGTCACCGGACCTGTGGCCTCAGCCCCCGAGAGGCCGCCTCCCTCACTTAGGGTTTGGAAACGTCTCCTGGAACCGCACGGCACACCAGGCCCGACCTCTGAGATGCCGCTCTGTTATTTGTTATACTTGGGATCCGGCGTGAATTAAAGCCATCCCTGGAAGGTTGTGCATCGAACCGGGAAGGAATGAATAACGTCCGTCAGACATCCCTATATTTTATGTCAAGGCTCTGCCGTGTCGTCTGGAGGAAAATCCATTTCGTGAACGCAGGCCTCAGAAGCGAGGTGAGTGGCAGAGGGGTGACGGGCTCGTGTCCAGCGTGCGGGGCTACCTGCTGGTGGATAGAGTGGGAGCCGCGGCAGGTGTGTGGGGGGCGACGGGAGGGGGACAAACGGGACCCTGGCTGGGCTCTGCTCCCCGCGGCCTCGGCCAGCCCCAAGCTACAATTTCCCCTGTGCCTGACAGCACCGCTCCCGAATTTCACTCTCCCTGCCAAGCCCCACGCTCTCAGGTCCCTGCAGACGTTCTGTGTTCGGCTCCCCCGAAGGATGCGGCTCCCGGCGCCCTCATAGGCACGCGCCTCTTAAAGGACCAGGCCCTTGGCCCTCTTTCCACTTTGGCTCCCTTAGTTGCAAACCCCGCCCTCCCCCCCCCATCCTTTTTAATTTTTAATTACCATTGTCTGTTCACCTTTGTTTTACCCGTGACATCTTCCATTTGAACAGTATCCGAGAGGTTGATGTGGACAGTTTTCTTTTTAGCTAAAGTGACTGCAGCTCGTTGGGTTGTTAATTATGCAGGGAGGTTTGCATGGCTGAGGCTGCTGATTTGAATATGTTCTGATGTCAGGCCTGTGTCGGGGCTGTGGAGCTTGTAAAAGGATTATGATGATGTATATATGGTTCATGGCTAAGTGGGCTAATGAAAGGGCCTCATTTAATCAAACACAATTAATTAAATTAACTTATGATATTAACCCATCTTTCCGTGCATGTATAATTTATATTAATTGATTTGCTGCATTCAAATGGACCAATCAGGAGGGCTGCTGACAGCCTAAGGAAGAAGGAGGGGTCATTAGCATTACTTTGATGCAAACCATAATTGATGGGTCAGTGTGTTTTAGGGATGTGGCAAAAGCTTTGCTAATTGTCATAAGAAGTTGAAATTGATTGTGTCTGCATTAGTACATAAATTTAAATTGATTAATGTTTTGTTCTAAAATTAATGTCCATTCTGGATGGGTGATACAATGCTTTATTTATTGGATTCATTAATGCAGTCTAAGGAAAAAAATAGTGTTGAAGTTTGGTAAGTGAGGGGGGTGGTTGACAAGAACCCAATGGGGCCATCGTGGGATCACAGCGTCCCCACCCTGCCTGCCCTTCAAACCATGTTTGCTCACAAAAGCCGCCAGTGAGACCATCCAGGTCCGGCATTTAATTAAAGCTCTTTTACAGACGATTACGATAAAAAGCACCCTAAATGCGGTGAACAGTGTGTGTGTGTGTGTGGGGGGGGCACGTCTTCTAGAAACATGATCGCTTCCCGGCCGAGGCTTAGATGTTAAACGTCATCACAATTTATACCAACCTCCTCTGGAAAAAAAAAAAAAAATGCTCTCAAACTTGCTTGAATTGCAATTTATACTTTACAGCCAATTGACAGAGATCATGAAATCTAAAATCACAGACGCTTTATTAGAACATAGAATTTAAGCCTAGGCTGCATTTTTCATAGATGCTGTTACGTGGTGATTTTTATTCTAAAGATTCTCTAGTTAATGTGCTTTGGAACCTATGTGGGTTTACGTCTTCAAAACCAGCGTTGAATTGGGTGGACTTTCCTAACCTGGCCTCTGCCATTTCACAGAACAGTTGCCCAAACAACTTACATTAATAACAGAACCGCGAGTCCCCGTAATTGCTAAAGACACACATTCACCGAGAAGGACAGGAAGTGGGGGATGCACTGGAAAGTTAGTTTAATTCATTTATCTCCTTTTTTTTCTTACCCAGGAAAGCTTAACATCTGCTTCTTATAAACTGATTTAAATAGAAGATGTGTAATGCATCCTTTTACCAAATGGTTCTTTTTTTTATTGATAGAATAAAGCAGTCTGGCTCTACACCACAGTGCACTCGTGCTCTCAGACACGGCACATGTCTGTTTTCACAAGGAAAAGTGTGAGCCTCACACACCAGAGACAAGATGGGAGACCCCTCGTTGCTGCCTTAGCGAAGGAGGCAAAGGATTATTTACAGACAGGTTCTCGAGTCTCAAAACGTTGAATTATATTCAAATATCACTCCATGTGGTGGCACTCTCGAGTAACAAACAATAATTGGCTCTCTGAAAGTAACTTCTTAACTTTTGCTATTGTAGGAATGGATGCAGACTGCGAGTTCTCTATTGTCAGATTTTAAGGACAGCAATTCAAAACTCGGTCATATGACTCCGAGAGGCAGTGATGGGCTCCATCAGAGCCGCGATCGTGTGTGCTGTGTGGGGGAAATGAGGTTCTTATTACTTGTTTAAATTATGTTTAGTGCCGTTGCTTTATGTATCCGAGATTTATACACGCCTGGTATATGCCATACGCATAAAATACGTTTGTATACGTGTCAGCTTCTTAAACAGCCAGCACAAACTGGCAGGAACTCGAATGTGACCAGTTCTGATTCTCTCTTCCAAATGGAAAGGAGAAAGACTTCAGCACTGATTGCGCGGGAAAAATTACAAACACGATCCCCTCTGTCCTTGAAAAACGGCGTTTCTTCAAGGCACATGAGACAGGGAAAGGGCTCTTTTCCCCGATGCTAGACTGCGTGCGATGGGTGTCGCAGTCAAAGCCGACGCGACGTTCCCGAGGCCTGGCCGGGGCGCGGGAGCCAGCACTGCCGGTGCTGGAGGCAGACCACCCAGAGATGGCCGCGCTCCTACACCGTGAACGTTTGCAGCATAATCACTGAAAACTTTGGCTCTTTTTTAGAATTATTGTTGTGCGGTTGCTGCTTTGGCTGTTACTTTAAAGCTCCTAAGGAGAAAAACGGCAGAATATTCTTGCATATTAGCAACGGCAGAATTCAAATGGATATCTTGGGAATCGGGGTCTTAAATTTAAATATTTGCTGGCATTTCTTAAGGTTGGGAAGGTAACAAAGATAGTGATTTAAAATAATATTGTCTTAATTTAGCAGTTTTGTGAATGGGTCACAGATGTTCTAAGAGAAAATTAACATTGTTTGTTAAAAAAAACCACTTAAGTCTATGCAGAATGTGGTGGCAGTTGGAATAATTATTTTGCTAATCAGGTAGTGGTTTATCCTGAGGCAGAGCAGGGCTTCTTCCTGGACCCTCCTTGCAGGGAAGCAGTGGTGAGGCTGGGGGAGGCTGGGGGAGGCTGGGAGGGGGAGGCTGGGGGAGGCTGGGGGAGGCTGGGAGGGAGAGGCTGGGAGGGAGAGGCTGGGGGAGGCTGGGAGGGAGAGGCTGGGAGGGAGAGGCTGGGGGAGGCTGGGAGGGAGACGCTGGGAGGGAAAGGCTGAGGGAGGCTGGGAGGGAGAGGCTGGGAGGGAGAGGCTGGGGGAGGCTGGGAGGGGGAGGCTGGGAGGGGGAGGCTGGGGGAGGCTGGGGGAGGCTGGGAGAGGCTGGGAGGGAGAGGCTGGGAGGGAGAGGCTGGGAGAGGCTGGGAGGGAGAGGCTGGGAGAGGCTGGGAGGGAGAGGCTGGGAGGGAGAGGCTGGGAGGGAGAGGCTGGGGAAGGCTGGGAGGGAGAGGCTGGGAGGGAGAGGCTGGGGAAGGCTGGGAGGGAGAGGCTGGGAGGGAGAGGCTGGGGAAGGCTGGGAGGGAGAGGCTGGGGGAGGCTGGGAGGAGGAGGCTGGGAGGGAGAGGCTGGGAGGGAGAGGCTGGGAGAGGCTGGGAGGGAGAGGCTGGGGGAAGTTGGGAGGGGGAAGCTGGGAGAGGCTGGGAGGGAGAGGCTGGGAGAGGCTGGGAGGGAGAGGCTGGGGGAAGTTGGGAGGGGGAAGCTGGGAGAGGCTGGGAGGGAGAGGCTGGGGGAGGCTGGGAGGGAGAAGCTGGGGACACTGGGAGAGGCTGAGGGAGGCAGCCGGGCTTCCAAACAGAAAGGCTCCTTTGTTGTTGGGAATGGGGACCCGGGGGTCTGCGTCCAATGCTCTGCCTTAGGCACATCGTGCTTATTGCCTGTGCCGGGACGGGCCCCAGAGCCGGCGCTGACTGTCGCTAGGCGCTGCGGCCCATCCTGGCGGCCCTGGCCGGCGTCCTGTGTCTGTGTCTCCAGCCCCGGCCAGAGCTGTTCTGCCGGCAGTAGGTGTCACTGCAGACAGTGAGAGCAGGGAATGGTTTCCAAAGTCCAAAAGGAAGAATTCTCCTAAAGTACCGGTGAAGGGGAACAGGAATATTTCTGGACATGTCTCGACTGGTGCGTTATCACAGTTGTATCATCCAGGGGAAATAAAGCCCCTCCTGAGACCCTCTCCCGCGGCTCGGAGCCTGATCGTGGGCTGCGTGTCCCTCCAGGACCCGGGGAGCAGCCCGGCTCCACACCCTGCGAGGTCAGGACGGCTTGTGTCTGCTTCCTCGCCTCCCCCTGAAAGCGTCCAGCCTAGCGTGTCAAACGAGGGTGTCACTTACGGAGACACAGGCTGGACTCCGGACACTGTGAGACCAATTAGAGCTGGGCTGGCCCATCTTCGAGGCCCCAGCAGGCACTTTCCGGGAAGGGAGGAGCACCTCTTTTGAAGAATGGATGTGCCATGACTGCCTGCTTATTTTCAGGGGCACCTTACGAACGAGCGACAGCTTTCTTCCTCCTGCTCGCGGAGGCCGTCAGAGCGATTGCTCACGTCGCTTTTACCGTGGGCGCTGTGGGTGACTGGAGGCCGCCACAAGGCCACACCTGCGCCTTCCCCGGGGGGCCCCCAGCACCTCTGATTTTGCTTCCTGTCACTGCAGGCTTCGCCCAGAGACACTCAGCGTCTTCTTGGTCCCTATTTCCCGGTGCTTTAGGGACGAGTCTCCATTTCTAATTTAGCCTCTTAAATCGCACTGCCGAATTTTGCTCCTCCCGGGCTGAGGTTTAGAGAAAGGAGTCAGGCCTGGTCTCCTGCTGCCTTCAGGCCTTTATTGTTCAAGGTAATCTGCTCAACTGTGTGTCAGACACCGTGCATTTGCCTCCGATACGCCTCCTCTTTAGTCAGAGATGTTGCAGATGGGTTTGTTTTGTCCTCAGCCTGGCGACACTTTGAAGCGACCCGTTCTTCCTCCTTAACTAAAACTCTGAATTCTGTTGTATTTTCTGCCACCTCAAAAAACAGAGAAGGTCCGAGCCCAGCCCGACCCCCGGCATAAGTTAACGACATCTCCACCGGCTGTGCCGGAAAGGGCAACTTCAGGTGCATTCTCTGCCGGTGCCCCTGGGTGTGCGTTACTGTTCTCAGACTTTGTCTTCCCCACCGACTTTTGGGCTCACGCAAGCACCCTGCTGAAAAGCACACGCCTGTACCTCAGGTATGTTTGGAGAAATCAGCAACCAGGAAAGGTTTACGTCAAATTAAAAAGTGCGTATGGACACGTAAATGTACCCTGTCAGAAAAAAAAATGACTGTTGTGCTTCAATCCATCCTTTATATTTATGCTAAATGAAATACTTGACTGCTCTTAAAGCCTTCATGTTTAATTGAAATGTTACTTTAGAAAGCAGGATTCTGCTGCCGGAGACATCATAAATAACACACACCCCATGCTTCATTTAAAACACTCTGACCTATGAACCCGAACTTAAATTCTGAATTTCCTAACCTGACCTCGAAGCGAAGCTCAAAATTCAAAGTGATTTCTGAGGTGGCCCATATTTATTGTCCCCGGGACTCTTGGCTTGGATAGACCGTGTCCACGATGAGACCAGTGGTGACCATGATCTCATCCGCCCGTCTGGTGGGGAAGATCTTTATTTCTCAGCTATGAAGAATGATACACGAGGTTAGTTAAATGTAGGGAGGAGATTTATTTCAATGTGTTGATAATAATGCGATGATGAATTCGTGCGGCTTATATGGCAAGGAGTTGGCTTTACATGGCCCTTCAGACACTTTTCTCGTCCATCTTAGCCCTGTAATATTTATAACTCTGGAGTTTCGGTACCATTTTTAAGTATTTCTAATATTCCTAGAAGTTGATTTTTTGAATACTTTGTAACAAATAAGCTAACGGATTATAAGAAGCTGGATGGATTTCGAGGGTACAGTGATGCCTGTGTCTTTACAGACAAGGTCTCCGGGGCCATTTCCTGCTTCCCAGCACCTCTGTGTCATATTTCCTTCTCAGTTCGTGCAGAAGGGACCAGGGCGAGGCCTCACATCAACATAACAAGGGTCGTGTAAGAAGTCTAACAAATAATATTGGAATCTTAAAATGCTGAGAAGTTGATAAAAGCTAGAAATGCCCTGTGCTATTAAAACCTCAAACCAAAAGCAAACCAGTAGAAAGGCCATTACTTAGTCATGGCATTATTTTAGGCCTCCTGCAAACAAAGATTATAATTTGTTGGGGGTAAAAGCAAGGATACAGTGTGGAGAACTACAACCGAAAAAGTCGTCACGTGTCTACTCTAAGAATACATCCTTAATTTTGGTTCATCTCTCTCTGTCTGATGTCGTGACATTTACAAATCTTAGAAATAACGGGACATGAGCAAAATGTCAGGATGCCGACGACGGTGGGGCACGTACCCACGACCGTAACGCGGGGGTCGGCGTGGGAGTCTGTAAACTGTATCTCAAGGTCTTTGCTGTGGACCCGTGAGTATATTCTGACACTGAGCCACTGCAGCTGTTGTGTTCGTAAATGCCACCCTCCATCTCCCAGACCGTCTCGCTTCGTCCGTGCCCTCCTGTATTAATTTCATGAAGAAAGCTCTCTACAATTGACTATGTTACTCCCTTTAACAATCTCACGCTACGTGTCAGTGTTTTCAGCTCTTAAGACACACTCTTTCCAGGACACACGGCCATGCCGGCGATGTGACAAGCAGAGGCTTCCCCGGTGGCTCCGTGCCGGAGTGCCGGGACAGAGGTCAGGCGGTGCTGGCATAAACATATGGATGATGCTCTGACTGATCATGAAACTTGAAATCCATGCATCAAAATAATTACAAGATCATAAATCAGTATTACCCTAATATAAAAATGTTAACATTTAAAAATCAAGCTTGAACTCCATAAATTTGCACTGGGAGTAAATGTGTATGTATGAGGCTTTTGGGGAAAAAAAAAAATTACAGTATTGGAATTTCCCCCTAACTCATCAATATTTAGACACACGCAGAAAAATAAAATAGGCTTTCTTAAACTAATGCCCGGTAAGTAAGTGTAATACCCAATAAGGTTTGTATTTATTCCCACGTATCATGGCCAGTGAGCAAAGAAAGGGATTAGTCCCACGTGTAAAAGTTGCTTTTCCGTATAAATTGGCCCCAGAGGGAAATTTTCCAGATCGGTTTCTTGTCCCTGGACATGATCCGGTCAAAATCATATTTGTCCCCTTGTCATGTTACCTTAGCAGGACGAGCTCAGCAAAGGGAACAGGTGCCCCTGTGTATTGATCAGGGATCACGGCAAAGAGCTCTTATTAGATGTTGGAGGCCACCAGGAAGGCATGAGAAATCAAGAGTGTGCGCAGCAGGTTATTGATGGAGGCAATAACCGCTCTGCGGGGCCCACGGAGCCGAGCTGGCCCGACCGCGCGGCACGACACGTCTGCGCGGGGAACAGACGACATGAAGAAGCATGGAGCGCCTCTCCTCACCTGGCAGAGTTATTAAAGTTCATTGAAGGAAGATGAACGGCTCCAATATGTTAAACACTGGAGGCAGTTAAGAGAGAGCCGCTGTCAGGGGGAGCCTTCGTTTGGGGAGCTCGGGCCGCCCGTTCTTTCTTTCTCCTTTTGGAGATTCGACTGTGTCCTCGCTCCGGCTTTCCGTCGGCGCCTTCGCTCTCTGCACAGCCCCCGGGAAAGCAGAGAAATGCAGCCCGTCCACCTGAACTTGCTGCGCTCGCATTTCTGAGCGTGGCCGACGGCCTCTGAGTCGCCCAAGAGCACGCGGTTGGCCGTGACGAGTGCACTGCAAATATCGGACATCTGCCCTACCCACCCCCCCCCCCCCCACGCCGCATGCAGTCTGGAACCGAGATTCGAAGCTTGGCCAACACAACGCGGAGCCACAGCACCCAACCCTGAGTTACCCTCACGTAATTAATGGGGCAGCCACGAAAGTTAGGAAAAAGAATTCTACCTTTTGCTGGAGTACCGAGAGCTCTAAATTAGGAGACAGGCAACTCTCAATATAAATTTTCCTTCGGGGCTCACCTTCCTTCTGCTACTGAAAGGTCACGGCGTGATTCAATGTTTTTAATCCTACTACAGTGTAGTGACATCTTGGGGGACGTCGGCAGATGCATCCCGAGCCGCCCCGTTCGGAACAGCGCTGGGGTTTAGTGTCTGAATTAGGCCTTTGGCACGTGTGCTGGGTGGACGCTCGGCACAAAGATGAGCGGAAACAAGGAACACGGAGGAGGCCCTGGTGGAAACGCAGGTGCCGCTGGCACCTCGGGGATCCGTGGCCGTGCTTGGGTTCTAGTCCCGCCTGTACGGAAGATAGCCCAGCGCACAGATTGCCTCCGTGGGCTCTCCCAGCCCCAAGCCCCACCCGTGCAGACGGCCGTGGCCTCAATGGCTGGCAGACCTTTGAAAGCACGCTCTCTCCAAAGTGGCCTGGTCCACACGGCAGCTCACACCGGGCACCTTGCACGTTCTTTCTTCCTCCAGCTTGGCCTTCGGATCCTTCCCACAGCCTCATGCCCTGCCACGGGGGCGGGGGGGGGGGGGGGGGTTGGCCTTGCAGGAAAGCAGTGTTCTAATTTACAATAGCACTCGGTGTTCGTTTCTTTTACTTAAAAAAGGATCGGAGGGGCGTCTGGGTGGCTCAGTCGGTTAAGCGTCCAACTTCGGCTCCGGTTACGATCTCACAGATCGTGGGTTCGAGCCCCACGTCAGGCTCTGTGCTGACAGCTCGGAGCCTGGAGCCTGCTTCAGATTCTATGCTTCCCTCTCTCTCTGCCCCTCCCCTGCTCATGCTCTGTGTCTCTCTGCCTCTGAAAAATAAAGAAAACTAATAAAAAATTTTTTTAAATAAAGGACCTGAAATTCGAAAAATAGCGTGAAAGTTGTGAAGCCATTTTGAAGGACCTGGGTGCCCAGTTGGGTTGAGAGACTCCTGAATCCTTGTCATGGTCTCTAAGGTAGAGCCGGTCCAAGGAGCCCGCTCCATGCCGGCCACAGCCCCACGTGAACAGACCGATTGAACGCCATTTTCTGTCCTCACAAGAATAAAACGTGTCCCTGCTCAGTGAACCCGAGAGCAGCAGCTCTATTTAAACACGTTTATTGCCAGTACTTCTTAACCGCCGTAGAGACGGGCCTACGCGGGGCACCGTGCAGCAGCATGGGATGGTCTAATGAAGGTGCCAGCCAGGAGAGCAGGTCGGTGAATCCCCGCCATTAGGCACAGCAATAACCAGGTGGCCAGGGAGCAAGGCCCCGCGGGTCGGGCGCGGTCGAGGGGACCGGCGCACGGCGGCCCAGGGAAAGGCACGCAGTCGAGTCGCTGCCCGACCGGCTCCCTCCAGGAGCGGGGCCTTCCGATGGCAAAGCTCTGTTAGTCTCTATGTGGACGGAAGCCAAGGGTGAAAGAGGAACGATTTTGCTCAACTGAGGTATTGCTCAGGTAACAGGATGTGCCCTTCGTAAGACGCAGACAGTGACCCACGGGGAATTCACCTGCTGTCTAACTCCTTCCTAACCTCCTTCCGTCTGCTAGCCGGCTCTTCTGTGATTGGGGCTCGCGGAAACCCGTGCTTCTCTCCAGGTTGGCACATGACAGATGCTGACAGCTGGCATCTGGGTACTGGCACTTGGGTACCAGGCCCCCCTGAGCCCCTCCGCCATTCTCCATGTGTCAGAGCGTCTGGCCCTACTGACACCCAGGGCGGGACCGATGACCTTCCAGCTCGCGGACTGTCCCCCGGTGGACGGTAAGCCCCACGCCACACGGGGCCTTGCCCGGTTTCTACCCCTGCCTGACACGTAGTAGCTGCTTAGTAAATCCCAGTTGAGTGAAGGAAGGGGTCATTTATTCTGCAAGAGAAACCCGCACACAGCATCCCCACTTTATACAGGAGAAAACCAGGTTTCAAAGAGGCACGTGAGCTCAGGGCGGCCCTCTTCTCTTCTGTCTTCGTGTTTGAAAGAAACACTGTCTTCTTCTCCATGCCCTGAAATGGTCAGACCCAGTTGAATTCTCTACCTTGGCCATGCTTTTTGTGTTGACTCGCCTCTTCTTTTGGCCTGTAAATATTGTAATATAGGAACCTAGACACAGGTGCAAGGTTAACTGATTTTATTAAGTGTGTAATGAAAACTTTGGACCCTCCCATAGATTAAACACCTTGTTTAAAAGGTGGAAGTGTCACAGCCGTTGAGTCATCTTCCCGTCCCGATGCTTTCCCGTCACGCGGCTGTCGTTGAGGCCGCTCCCGTGGCTGAACCGGGTGTGGGATCTGTAGGACGGTGACTTCACAGATTTAAGTTAGTCTTCCAAGGATTTCAAAATCACACAGTGATGCTTCTTTCCCACCAACTTTGACGACTCTCCTTTTCTTAGGGAACAAAGGAAGGCCGACTGTCTTTCGACAATGATTTTTTTTAGTATCATATTTAAGGTTAAAACAAAAAAGCACCTGACACAGCTCCATTTAGTTTGGAGTATTTATTTCCCGTCTCTGTTCACACACATCAGATGTGTCCATTAAAACCGTGTGCTCACACACACACAGAATTTGTTATTTCTCATGAAGGATACTTGGAATTCTTGGGTGTTAGCACACTGCTGGTAAATGCACATCATGTGACCACTTCATGCAACCACAGAAACACCTGCTTCACGGACTCTAAAGAATAGGGGAGTGTGGAGGTAAAGACAGAAAAACCAGAAACAAAACTCTAGTGTTTCCATGGTTTAAAATGGACCACCGTGGAGAAAAAGAACCAGCCACGTGATATTTGTTGCCCCAGCGCCCAGCTGTGGAGGACCCGCCCTGCCTTGGTCCTGCATCCACCTCACTCTGGGTGTGGTTGACTGCCCTTCCTGGGGACAAGCGACCCTCGAGGGCAGGTGGCCGTCCCAGCAGATGGCCAATGGCCGAGCCGCTGGCCGGAGCGAGGCTCCCACGTGTGCCTGGAGGACAGCTTCCCCACCAGAGATGCTCTCAGCTATCTGAGTGGACCTGGGCATATGGACCGCCCCAAATATGTGCCTGTGGACCCTATTAAGTTGTGTTTGTGTGGTTTTGATCAGCACAAAGGGTGGGGATCGAACGGGGTGCAGAAGAGACATGACGTGACTTTCTGAGTGACAAGCAGCTTTCTCTGGAAGACAGGACCCTGGCCTTCCACCCCAGGACCCTGGCCTCCACCCCTGCCCATCGTGATGTCCACAGAGGGGGCAGGCGGGCAACTTTGGCCCAGGAGCGCTCACAAACGCTGCGGGTTGATTTAAAGTTCGAACTTTGCCCCCATAAGAAGTTTAGAGCTAAGTTAAAGGTCATAAATAAAGTTGGAAATTAGCAATCCGAGCGGTCTCACTTTACCGGGCAGGGTCTAAAGAGTGTGTTTTATTTGATGTGTGTGTGATGAAGGGCCACAGTGCTGCACGCGGTACCTGGTCCTCTGCCTGGAAGAGCTTGCAGACATTGCGGGAGGCAAAGTTCACATCAATTAGCCCGAAATGACAACACAGTTTACTAATAACTCACAGCAAAAGTCAGCCATTCAGATCAGGATCATTTAACTCCTTTATTTAAATAAATTTAGTGACGATTTCTCTCCATGTAACTGGTTTGCCGTTTTCTTTGTTTTAACCACGGATCCATCTGAGGGACCAGTAAAGGCTACGGGTCCTTCGGAAAACGTGGCTAAGCCGCACGCCAGGCACAGCATCCCCAGACAATCCTGTCTTCAGCACACGAAGGCAGAGGTCCCCGCGGATGCTCTGTGCACATGTGAAGACCGTGTCCCCCATAGAGAAGGTGTTCTCTTAGCTTCATCACTTTGTCAGGACGCAGAGGGATAAATCTCTGAGGGCCAACAGGGTCTTTCCCTTTGCTGCTCTCATTCTTGGTCTGCCACCACCTGGGCACCTGGTCTGGCCCCAGTGGCACTCAGGCTGGCTCAGGTCCCCACGAGGGGCCACGCTGCTCCCCGGCTGGCGTCCTTCCCTCTGTCCGGCCAGCGTCGCTGCCCTGGTCCTACAAAGCTACCTCCGGAGACAGCAAACCCCCTCTGCCCCTCGCACCAGCCTGGTTCCTTCCTGTCAAGACACTGACACTTTTTCATGCTTTCTTTTACTTTTTTTGTTTTTTTGGAGGGGGTGGTTTGTTAGACACAGGAGGGGAAATATGGGATATGTTGTGTCCACTCGGGGAACTAGTGAAATGAATGGGATCAAAGATGACGAGTCCCTTTTAACATGCCTTTTAGCGATGTTGAAATTTATCAAGAAATTGGGAATCATCGAGTCCCAAGTGCTGCGGGCGCTGATGACATGCACGTCACTGAGCGTGATTTTGTGGCCGTGCTTGGTGCACAGCAAGAGCAAAAATCAGGAAAGCTCCGATCGCAGCCCCGAACCATCGCACGAGCTGCGTTGGCGGGAGGCAGGGCCGTTTCTCAGCCACACTCTGCTCCAACACTTGGTATTGATGGGTTTTGCTTCTCTTTTCCCATTTCTTCCTTTTCTGGGATCAAATACGGAGTCCCTGAGATCAAGCCCACTGACGTTGAAGGCACGTTGTTCCAGAGGCTCAGTAAAGTTGAAAAACTGCACCTCCTCCTGAAACGCTGGCAGGACGTCACGGCCAGCCTGCCCCTGGCCCCGTATGGGCACCTTGACTTCTCGGGAAGGACGCCTACCGTGCCCCCCCGCCCATGGTGGGCGCCCCACTTCTGCACGATCCTAGGTCCAAACAGGGGGGTGTGTTTGTGTCTGGCTCCCCCGAGGTCCTGCCCTCCCACGTGTGGACAGGCCTGCACGGCCCGTGGTTCTGGAGGATGGCCGCCTCGCTAAGTGATCGGTAACAACACTGATGTGTCACGGAAGGAACCTGGCGATATTCTCCCTGATCTCCAAGAGGCCCGAAGCGCAAACGCGGCCTCTTTCTGTTGGATTATTTATGACACCGAGTCATTCATACCCTCGCCCCTTCACTCATTCACTCCTGCCTCGTGCGTCGGTGGGAATGTATTCCTCCTTGGGCCAGGCCCCTGCGGAAAGGCACCAGGGACCCCCAGCAGCTTCTGTTTCCCTTAACCGGAGCAGAGGCAGCCTCACAAAGAAGGGGTCTGAAAAAGGGGTTCATGATGAGGTGTTAAATACTGATAAGTACTTAGTGTGTTAGTCTTCTGAGGATGTTTGCATTTTAATAGGAGTAAGTCCTTAACTGGAAGGAGTGAATTTCTAATGGTGGCCTCTCCAGGGTGTTAAAAGCGAGATTTAGGGGGGATGAGGGCACTTCTAATAATAATCCAAAAGGCATTCCTAGTGCGTGCTCTGTATACATCGAAGAGTGCATTTCTGAGCTACGTGGACGTATTATTAGATATTATTCACTCTTTCCCCATCACGAGCAGAAGCTGAGTCCTGGCCTTATGCTGAGAGGTTTACAGTCTTAAGTGAGGCTGTGACCAGATGTGATAAGAATCGATTAGCGGTGAGGCCGCTTTGCAGATACCGTAACCTGGGCAAGCAGAGAACGCGGACCCAAAACAGGGAGAAAGGAAGCCCCCCCGGAGGGTGCCCTGGACGTGGGCTCCCTTGCCACGCGGCCCCCGCGTGCTGCTGAGCCGGTGCGTGCAGAAGGGCGGTGCAGCCACACGACAGAGCGAGAGGCGCTCGGTTCCCCACAGGCCGTGCCTTTACTTAACCCTCTCTGTCTGTTTTCAATCTACACGCCCATTTTAAAGATGTGGAAACCACGGCCGGGGTGAGCAAGCTCGTAAAAGGACCTAAATCACGGGCAGGACCAACGTCACCGGGCGTGCAGCCTGTCCTACTGCTCGCCACCCTCGCCCGTCGGGGCTCCGCGCACGGTATGTCCGGCTCTGCTGACCTGGGGCTGCTGGTCTGTGCTCCCAGGAAGGAGCAGGTTCCTGCCACACCTGGCCGCGAGGAGCCCCACGTCCGCAGTTTGGCTCAGCCTCGTCCCCTCGTTCCTCGGGAGCGCCAGCCTCATCCAGACGCACGTGCAGCCGAAACACGGCGCAGACACGACCCAGATGGCGGTGGGGCCGCGAGCCTCATGCAGCCCACTGATCGGCTTGTAACATCCCGTATGACATTCACGATTTTATGTACGTGGTCTCCTATCTGAGACCGCTTAAGAACAGAACCTAATGCCATCTCAGGGCATCCCAGGTTGGATCACTCTGGACACACGGGAAGAAGTCCAGGCAGCGTTTAACTCCCTTCCACGGCCTACAGGTGTGTAATTAGCAGAAGGGATTCTGAGCCGGAGCGGGTTCCATTGGGTATCTCCTTATTACCCAGGATGTTTCATTTCTCATTATAAGGTAAGTAAGACTAGATGACCTAAATTAAAACAAAAATCAACAGTGAATTAGCTGAGTTCAAAGAGAAAGTGTGACCTGCTGTGCTTCGTGTTGGAGCAAGTCAAAATCACCTGCATTTGTACGGTGCTGCTGAGCTGCCGGCAGGGTCTGGGGGGCGTCCCCTCGAAAGCCCCTCTTGCTGTGCGATCCCACCCTCCTGAGGCTTGCCCTCTACACGGACCTGTGTTTCCTTTATAAACATCCCCTGCGCGGTGGTTCTGGCGTTCTGCTACCCGGTGTCTACCCAGTGAGCACTCGGTACTCTTAGCACCGAGACTTTAAAGACAGGTAGTAAGGGGACGGCTTGTATAGATTTGGAAGGACCCCTCCCCCGTCTTGAAGCAAACTGCCTGTAATTAGCAAACGTGGCCCTTCAGAAATCTCATCTTAGGACTTTCACAGCCAGTGGTTCCTGAGGACCTCTGATGGAGCACGTCGGTAATTGATCTTGGTGTTGGGTGACTTTTCTGATACTGTGAACGTGTGAATGTGTGAGTGTGTGTGTGTGTGTGTGCACACGGGGTGTGGCCCGCTCCTGGGCACTGACGGGCAAGTTAAGGGAGGACTGAATCTGACCTGCAGTTGAGCCTGGTCGGTCTTCGTCGGGACTTGCACACGGTCCTCAGCACAGCTGCGGTCCTGGAGGGTCCGGGCCGAACGTCCCCGCAGGTGGGGCCCTGATGCAAACACAGACCCCGCCCAAAGCTGTGCCGTTCCCTTCCCGACCTGAGGACACCGGTGCCCACCTGGCTGTGGGTGTGAGGCTTACAGCCGGGGCAGAAGCTTCCAGACCGCCAAAGCCACACGCTCTCAGCTGCACCAGGGGCGGTTGTGGGGTGTATGGGCCACAGGGTGACTGCAATCAATGCTCTGGTGGAGCACGTCTGGAATCTGCTGAGAGCGGATCCTAGAGATTCTCATCACAAGAAGTAAGCTTGCGACTGTGGTGACGGATGTCAGCCAAGCTCGGTGTGACCGTTTCTCAATCTCCACGTACGTCATCACTTCGTGGTGCTGCACACCCGAACCCTGCAACCATGAGACTCCAGTCATGTCTCAACAACGCGGAAGAAGATAAATAAAAAGAAGAAGAAAAGAGGGCAAAAACCGCCCAGCGCTGGGCCCTGGGGATCTTTGACCGCAAGTCATGCCCCACGTCCCCTGGCTAGGGTGACCGAGCTGGGTGGCCGGAGGGCTTGGGGGCAGCCAAAGTGGTGGCCCGGCGGGCAGCTGGCTCAGGGAGCTCATAGCACTGAGAAGGTCCGCAAGCCCCACTGCTGGGCTCTCCCAGCAGTTTCTGTGAAAAGTCCTGTTCGTCCCATTGACTCCCCAAAGATATAAGCCTGTGTGATGATGATCCCACAGCTTTCTCACCAAGGGAGCCGTGAACTGTTCACCCGAAGGCCCTGGTCCTGAACCTGCCTTCTGCCACCCGGTGCGCAGAGGCCACTCAGTTCTGCACGTGCTGGGCCCTGGGGCTGACGACCTGGGAGAAGCCCCCAGACCCAGGGCCCCTGGGCCTCTCAGGTCATCAACACCCGTGCTCTGACCAGGCGCTTTAAGAGGTGGTCTCCTCCCCAGGAAGAACGAACGGCCACGGGCACAGCGGGTGAACATCTGTGCAGCTGATGATGTGACCTTGAGCAAGTTCAAGGCCACAAATCACAAAGAACACTGCCGGTGAGGAAACTCAGGAATCCTGAAGGAAGGCTGGCGGGGACAGGGAGACAAAGTGTCCCCGCTGGACCCTATCGCTCGCCGCACGGCCCCGCACCAGCGACTCCTGGGGCCCCACGGGCGGCCTTTGGCCAGCAGGTGGTTCCGTTCGGTGTTCTTGCAGAAGAAGACGGGATAGCAGGGTGGCCGTCCGCGCTGGGCACAGCCGGTCTGTCCCGAGTGATCTCCTCCCCCTCCACCACTCACCTCTCCCTCCTCATTGGGCCCAGTGAGGCAGCACCTGCTGAGGGAGAGGCTCATTCATCTTGATTCGGCCCCAGCCTGACGTCGGAGGCGCCCCGTGACACAGGTCGGGTCACGCCGTGGCCGTCAGCCCTGTCGCTTGCACAGTCGCGTTCCTCCTAACCGTCTCCCTCGGGTCAAAGCCGGATGATTTGTGCCAATTTCACGGGGCGCGGACTGGACATCCGATAACTGTCTTCACGGCTGCATTCGTGCCGGCTGGCCCGCACGCCTCAGGCTGCTGTCAAAACACAATTTTTCCCGCCTTCGTGTGGGCTTTGAGAGAGCTCCACGTACAGAGGTCTCAACCATGAGATGTCATGACACTTCCCAGCGTCCCCCTAATGTCACACGGCCGCCACACGGTTGCTTCGGGCGGCTTGAACCACAACCGTGGGTGACCCGTGGGTGAGGGGCACCCTGTGGGGACCCACGACGTGTCCCGGGAGCCAAATACGGGTGAGGGAGGGAGGGCAGGGCCAGGGGGAGGTCTCCATAGATGCTTTCTGGGTTCAGTTCTGACCTGAGCAACGCTCCTTGCGAGCGGCTGCTGAGACGCTGCCTGTGCAGACTGAGTCCGGTGAATGCTCACCCGAGGTCAAAGACGGAGGGAGACCGACAACAGGCAGGTGGCTCGTGCAGAGAGGAGGCATCCTGTACCTTCCGCCAAGTACCGCGAGCCTCCCCCGCGAGAGTCACGGCCACTTCCAACCTTTTGTACATCGCATCGGATACTTCATTTCAAAAATTCTCACCCAATGCTAGAGTGTGTTTTTTAATGATCAAGATTTATAGAGCTTGGTCTCTTTCCTGATTTTGTGATCAAACATCCTGCAAGAGAGTCGATCTTTTAAAACGGGAAACGTGTTTTCAAGTCCACAGACGGGCACCCCGCACCACGTCATTTGCCATCCCCGGCCAAATGTTTTTATAAGGACAGAGAAACGTCACATTTCTGCATGACAGAAAGAAGTAACAGGTTCAGGGTAGATTTCTCCACTTACAACTCGTTCTGTTTTGGGTTAAGTCTTGCCCTTGTGCTAAAGGAAGAGAAAAAGGAATAAAATGATTCTCAAATTTTGATCTACAAACTCCTGTAACTGTAGGCCAGAGAAGCGCAAAGGTCCACAGGGGCATCCGCAGGGACACGGCAACGACTCGTCTTCACCTAGAACATCGTATTCGGGGTCTGCATGCCCTTCGTCTCCCAAACGGCCGAGCGTCTGCACAGCCAGTCATCCTGGGACCCGCAGCCCTGGCCCACCTTGGGAGCTCTTAGACAAGCAGTCTCAGGCCCCAGCCGAGACCTCCCCAACCAGGAGGGAGACGTTTGTAAGACCCGCTCAAGCCTGGGAGACTGCTTCCGATGCCTCTGTTCTTTCCGTGTGAAGGCAGTGGGCGCCCTGCCCACCTTACGCCTGGAACGTCTCCTTGTCGGCATCGTGGGGTGAGAACGACAAGACGCACCAGCTCGGAAACAGCCACGTCCTTCCCCAGATGGCTGGCCAGAGAGCTGACTTCCCCGCCACGGTCGTCCACAAGGCCTGCCTCCGCTCGGCTGAGCTAACCACGTCCCTGTCACCCGTCCCGCCCGATCCGTGTCTCCCCGGGTCTCTCCGGCTCCTTGGCATCTGCTCTCATCCCGACACGTCCGTCTCTCCTCTTCCTGTCCAAACAGTGGCCCCACGTGCTCGTTCGCTGGGAACACAGGAAGGAGACACTGGGAATACGTAAAGGGTTGACTGGGTGAGAGCGAGGTCTCTGGGGCCAGAAAGGGCAAAGAGGAGGGGGTTCCGGGCGCCTTTCCCGGTCAGCTGGTGCACCAGCGGCCTAGCGCCCGTACAACGATGATGCGGGCCACGCACACTCTTTTGGACCAGGACTAGATGCAGGGCCTTCTGCATGTGTGTGTGTCTGTGTATGCACGTGTGTGTGTGCATGTGTGCATGTATTAGGCTGTGTGTGTGTCTGTGCGTGTGTGTGAGCATGTGTGCATGTGTGTGTTAGCCTGCGTGTGCCTGTGTGTGCGCGCACATGTACATGTGTGTATGTGTTAGCCTGTGTGTGTGCTTTACGTATGAGCATGTGCGCATGCACGTGTGCATGTGTGTGTTAGCATGTGTGTGCACACATGTGCATGTGTGTATGTGTGTGTGCATGTGTTAGCCTGTGCATGTGCCTGGTATGTGTGTGCTCGTGTGCATGTGTTAGCCTGCGTGTGTGTGTGTGTGTGCACGTGTGCATGTGTGTGTTAGCCTGTGTGTGTGCCTGTGTGCGTAAGTGTGCGCTCACATGTGCATGTATGTGTGCATGTGTTAGCCTGTGCATGTTCCTTGTGTGTGTGCGTGTGTTAGCCTGTGTGTGTGTATGTGCATGTGATAGCCTGTGTGTGTGCCTGTGCGTGTGCACGTGTGCATGTGCATGTTAGCGTGTGGGTGCCTGTGTGTATGTGCATGTGTTAGCCTGTGTGTGTGCCTGTGCTTTGTGTGTGAGCATGTATATGTGCCTGTGTGCATGTGTATGTGTTAGCTTGTGTGTGCGTTGCACACACATGTGCATGTGCGTTTGTGTGTGCGTTGCACACACATGTGCATGTGCATGTGTGTGTGTGTTAGCCTGTGCATGTGCCTTGTGTGCGTGTGTGTGTGTTAGCCTATGCATGTGCCTTGTGTGTGTGTGCGTGTGTTAGCCTGTGCATGTGTGCATGTGCATATGTGTGTTGCATGTGTTAGCCTGTGCATGTGCCTTGTGTGCATGTGTGTGTGTTAGCCTGGGTGTGTGCATGTGCGTGTACAGGTGTGCATGTGGGCATTAGCCTGTATGTGTGCCTGTGTGTGTGAGCATGTGCGTGTGCACGTGTGCATGTGTGTGCCTGTGCGTGTGCACGTGTGCGTGTGGGCGTTAGCCTGTGTGTGTGCCTGTGTGTGTGTGTGAGCATGTGCGTGTGCACGTGTGCATGTGTGTTAGCCTGTGTGTGTGCCTGCGTGTGTGCATGTGTGCATGTGGGCATTAGCCTGTGTGTGTGCCTGTGTGTGTGAGCATGTGCGTGTGCACGTGTGCATGTGTGTGCCTGTGCGTGTGCACGTGTGCGTGTGGGCGTTAGCCTGTGTGTGTGTGCCTGCGTGTGTGTGTACATGCACATGTGCATGTGCCTTGTGTGTGTGCACGTGTACATGGGTGTGTGTGTGCTTCTACTTTTGCTTTCTTTTGCTTTTGCCCGTGAATGGATGCAGTTCTAAAACAGAACACGCTTGTCGACACTAAGTGGGTCAACTCGTCGTCCCAGCTACTTACTGGCTTCCTCCCATTGTGGTGCCATAAGTTTCCGGGCATTTTCAAGCATTTTTATTCCTCCACAGAACGTGGGAAACCTTTTTACATCAGAAACTCTTGTGCAACCTTACAAGAGAATCCAATTAATCAATTAGAATATCATACTCAAATTACAGAGGAATTATGTGTCCTCTCTGCTGAAAACCGTTGAAACTTGTGATGCATTACATCAATTAAGAATCCTTCATTTCCAAATGGCACAAATGAGCGAAGCATGAGTCGCAGCATACGGTTCCCCTTAAAAGCCATCAGTGCTAATGGTTTTGTAACCTGGATAAACTTGATACGTGCTTTCTTTCTATGGCAAAAGCTAAACCCACGTCAGCGTCAGCGGTGTACTATTTCTGCTCATGTAGCCATGCCTCGTGCAGTGTTATATTTAATTGCACAAAATAAAGATAGCTTTTTACACAGTCCTCCTCGCGGATGAGGTTTGGGGAGCAGATATGATCACGCTTTGCTATCACAGTACACGAAGTGCACTTAGGCCAATCAATAAGTAACGATTCATAACATGGGAAGTTATGAGAGCCGGAGATTAGTGGGAGCGGAAAGTTTCAATGTCTAGCAAAAGGCAGTTTTCCTCGTACACCCATCCATCACACCTGGCTTCATCCCGGACTTGCCCACTTTGCCCTTTGGGGCTGCAGTGCGGCGTGTGGGAGGTAGGCTGGGGTGAGGCCTGCAGGGGACACCGCCCAGCCTTCCCCAGCTGCCCGCTCCCCTCGCAGCCCCTTGTCTGTAGGTCATTTGTTATGATCGCCCTGCGATAACATAACCCTTCAATGCAAATACTCGTCTGTCCGCCGTGGCGACTTCGTGTCTTGTCCCGGTTCAGAGAGCAGAGCCCTTCTTTTGCTGGCCTCCTTATCTCCGTTAACCCAAAATGCTGGGTTCTCTCTTCCCTCGGCAAATCTTGTTAGTACATAAGATGTGCGGTATTGATACGGACCTAAAATATAAGCCCATGCCACTGCTATCAATACTAATTTTTTGTGTGTTAACCATGAATGCAAAAAAAAAAAAAAAAGTTGGAAGAGAAAATAAGAGAATATGGAGGAGACTTAAAAATCAATATTAGGTCTAAATATTCCTCTTTTCCCCAATATTTTGTATTAACGTGTTTATAATATATTGAGATTTTTTTCCCCCAAGCTACTGCCTCCATTCTCTAGAGTTTGCATTTGCTTTCAATCTCCAACAATCAAATAGCATGTTTCGCTTCAACTAACATTTTAAACATGGAAACACCTGGTTCAGCAAAGACTTTCCATAATTTGACTAAATGAAGACAATTGTACCGAAATAAAAATGCATTCGGCTTCTTAAGAGAACGTGCCTCTGGGTGGCTCAGTCAGTTAAGCGTCTGACGTCAGCTCGGGCCATGATCTCATACTCCGTGAGTTCGAGCCCCACATCTGGCTCTGAGCTGTCACCAGCCCCGCACTGGGCTCTGTGCTGACAGCTCAGAGCCTGGAGAGCCTGCTTTGGATTCTGTGCCTCCCTCTCTCTCTGCTCCTCCCCTGCTCACGCCCTGTCTCTCTCTGTCTCTGTCTCTCTCTCAGAAATAAACATTTAAGAGAGAGAGAGAGAGAGACAACGTGCTCAGTTGTGTCCATCAGGACGTCCTTCTCTGGAGCAGCCAGAGCAGCCCGGGGTTGCCCAGGTGGGAGGAGCAGATGCCGGGTGCAGGGGGAGGGAGAGGGGCGTGGGAGGCACCCGCCCCAGCACCGACCGGACCGCACTCGGGAGGGGCCCCGAGAACGCTGCCTACTCTGTCCGGTGCTTAGATGCACCTGTTCTGACCCCACGGCACCCACAGGCTTGAAACCTGTGTTCTGACTCGGCCGCGTGGAGACCCCGAAAGCAGAGCCGGACCTTGGCAGGGTCAGTGGGCCTTCACTGCCCCACCCCTCACCCTTTAGGACGGTGGTTTCCAAAGCCCGATCCTCAGGGGCTCCCCCGGAAACGTGTTGTAAACGCACCTGGCACCCCAGCGCCGCGGGACCTGAAGCAGACCGCCCTCGGAGCTGGGCAGGGGTTTCCGGAGGAAGCGCTCAGGCCGTGGTGTGCTGGCAGGAGGCTCACCCCGACCGCACTCCGCCAGCCTCCCAGGCCTCGGGCTCCACCGGCCGCAGGGGAATCGGAGTCCCTTCAGGAAGATCCGGCAGTGGTCCTTCATCAAAGTCCTGCCTCCCGCCATCCGCCCGTGATACCTGACCTCCCTGCCCCCCTTCGGCAAGATGGGGCAACACAACACACTTCATTTCTTGGTGTTTTATTTTGTTACATAACTTGTAAACACGGGCCTCCATTTGTTCCTTTGCCCTAGGCCCACAAAAGGCGGGGCCCGCCCGGCGTTGGCCTCCTAGGCTCACCTCACAGTGCTTGGTCTATCCCAAGGCTGCCTCAGAATCCACTGAACGTAGCCTTTTGTCATGCTTTCTTTAGGCCTTCGGACCACGCCTGCATCTTTATTGCAAGGCAGGCTGGGGGATTGTTGGCATTATTTAAAAGTCTGCATAACGGTTGAAAGCCAAGAGCCGAGCGATTGGATTATTAGTTTCATGTTTTTAGAACGCTGGCTGAGAATAATAAGCAGCTCGCATGTGATTCGGTGACATATTACTTGGTTCCCACCCCAGAGAGGCTATTTTCTCGAATCTGTAATATGAGCCATTGTTGATAATATAAACGCTCTTAGAGGCATTATTAAAGTGAGTAATTTGAATCCACTCTCATCACCTGTGGTTTGTGGTCCCAACTAGTTAATTCTGCAGAGATGCAGAAATGATAACCTTGAGTTTGTGCCTTGGGGACAGGCTGGGATGACCCGGAGGGCCATGGCTTTGGGCTCTAGGGCTAAGGAAGAGTTGCCGTACTTTTCTGACTCCCCTTTTGCTCCCTCATCTATAAAACATGCAGCGAAATGTGACAATGTGCGTGTCCACGCATCTCTACAGACAGCTCCTGGTGTCCTCCCTGGTCCCCCCCGTGCCCTTGTTCTCACGTCCAGGAAGATGGCCCCTCTGGCCCCTGGCGACAGGGACATTTTCCTCAGCCTTGCAAACCTGCTCCGCATTCCCAACCGTCTTAGGAGCTCTGGTCTTGAGGGCATTTAGTGCTGCGATTTAAACTGTGAGTAGCTCCATTCTACTTGAGGAGAAACCCAAACCCCTGGTGCTAGAAGTCCGGGCAGGTACAACCCCAAGAATTAAGTTTTGTATGCCATTTGTCACACGGTGTGCATATTTGGTGGACAGGGTTGTTTGCATTGCATTTTCCCACCAACATGGGGAGTACATAAGCGTCTAAGAGCCAACCGAGGGCACACAAAATGTTGGAGACACTTGATTGACTTGATTTATTTTTTTATTTTTTTAATGTTCATTTATTTTTGAGAGAGAGAGAGAGAGAGAACAAGCAGGGGAGGGGCAGAGAGACAGGGAGACACAGAATCCGAAGCAGGTGCCAGGCTCTGAGCTGTCAGCACAGAGCCTGACGTGGGACTTGAACCCACGAACCGCGAGGTCGTGACCTGAGCTGAAGTCAGATGCTTAACTGACTGAGCCACCCAGACGCCCCCAACTTGGTTTTAAGTATCATGTGAATGACGTTTCCAAAGTACAGCTCAAATGTTTGTCTTTGTCCTCTAGACCAAGTACCAATAAAGCACCTCTAAATTTAAAACAATGGGTCTATTTATTAATATGGAAGAAAGCACACCATTTACCCTGTGCTTCTAGAATATTTGGACACTCTGTAGTGTATTTATTTATTGTCACTTTTTCAGATTAAAAATTGGACTCCTTATTTTAAATTTAGAGGCACTTAACCTTGGAAACGATCCAGAAGTTGACAGAGCTAGTTTTTTTCTAACAACTAAAACAGAGTACACGGATGAATTTATCGTGTTTCCCCCTCATAGGGTACATCTTGGTTTTGTACCCTCCAGCCCTAGAGTAATGTTTTGCTCTCATGAAGAAGGCCTTTTTATTGTCTTCCTGTGCATGTTTCACCCATTAACTACCTGAAAACCAGGCCATTTCATATTTTACATATCTTTGAGAAATAGCGTACATTTGTGGGAGAACGGATTCACTAGCTTAACGCGGTGGCCGTCAGGATTATCGCACGTGGCTCTTCTCCGAAACAGGTGCTCAGCTAGCTCACCTTCTGTTCCCTGTAAGTTGCCACAAAACTATTTTCAGATTGCAATAAAGAACATTCCAAAGTAGGTTATTTTCTGAGGTTGACAAGTCCTTTACTTGGTTTTCCTCTTAACCAGAAGTCCCACCAAAGTGGGCCCAGTAGTCAAGTTCTTACACTGTGCTTCTAATTAGAATTTAAGTTGCTTTTAATGTCAACTCTAAGGAACCACGGTGAGAATTCGTTGCTGCCCGAAGAAATAAAATGTAAGGGCAATGCCTGGACGGTCTGGGCCACAAGAGTTGTTGCCCTTAATTTCCAGCAAATGTGGGCACGGGGGGCATGGAGCCAGAGACAGTGTGATGTGGGACATCTCCAGATTACATACCTTCTTGTCTCTCCCAGTGAAAATAACAACTTGCTTATCAAATAGATGACTTCACTCAGCTCTTTAATAATCTTTGTTAAAATTATTTTGTAGGAACACATGAGGTACAGAATGTGAGATCTTCGTTCTTAAATGAGCTCTGCATCACTGTACGTGGATGTTCTTTCCCGACAAAGGGGCAAATGTACAATGAAACTTATTGATATTTGCCAAAAAAGTGTGAAACAAGATAAAGGGTTTCCTAAGTCTAAAGACTGAGAACTTGTCTACAGCTTGGCTGATTGGAAAAGCATTATTAAACTCTGGCATTGGTTTATCAAAAGTTTATTTCATATGCTAGAGCACAGGACCATTTGGGGATCTTGCAAATTTTGTAATTATAAGTGTTACAGTCTGAGAAAGTTGATGCTAATTGAAAAGTGTGTGTTTTTTTTTAATTTGTCAATCTCCATGGTGGACAGCAGGTAGAGTGGGGAAAGCAAAGAATTTTTAAAATGACAGATCAGAATCCTGGCTACTTGTTGGCATGACCTTGGGCAAGGCATTAAGCTTGCCTTAGCTCCGGTGTATATATCTATCAACCTGGGATTAAGGAGCATACTTTCTGGGTGGATTAGAGATAATTACATGACCTCCCTAGCAAAAGTTTTGGCAGTCAATGATGGTTATTAATGATTATTTGTAAGCAACGTATTAACATATATTGAGGCCTCGGCATTTTCCAAAATAGTTGTATAATGCGAAGCAATTATATCATACCATTCTGTAAAGTATAGAAATGAATAAATGTTTTACAAAAGCATCAAATTGCTAACAGTTTCAAAAGCTTAGGTTCAAATAATCCAAGTTAAATTTTGGCAAAAACGCAGTAATAAGGGATCTTGGAGGGAGAGGCTGAGCTGTCAAAGACGTGGAAGTCTGTCAAGGGAAGAGCTAAGCCAAGAAAGGAGCTGTTTTCTTTGAGGGTTCAGAGACACCCCATAACACGGTGCCCAGAATACAATTCTTGGGGTTTGTGATTGGCGCCCTCCTGAGGGGCAGGATTCTCATGACCCTCAGGACCTCTGCCCCACAGAAGGGGCTGCGGCCATTTGGAAATCACAGATGGAAGAGTGGGCAGGGTGGGAGAAGGTACCAGAGGAGGTGACGGCCCTGGACAGTGCAGGTTAGGGATGCCTGTGAGGCGTCAGTAGACAGCAGGTGTAATGACCCCAGAGGGACCAGGCTGAAGAAGTGGTGTGTGGGTAGGCAGCAAATAGATGGCCGGTTAGCTGATGCTCGTAGATGAGGAATCCTGGGAAAGTGAGAAGAATGAACACAAAGAAGAGACACAATCCAGAAATGCCATCTATGGAGCAGGAAATAGACCATGAAAGCGTGAGTGGAACAGAGAAGCGTGGACAGCAGGGAGAAGGAAGCCAGGAGAGAACACAGGTCTAAGGATTAGGGATCGTGCAAGGACATCACAGCTTCAATGGGAATGAGACAGCGTCTTGTCACTCAGACCCCAGGGGCATAGCTGGGACGCTCAAAGGGTGCGGTGGAGGGGGTCCAGGCCAGGCATGCCGCGGAGGGGGGCTGAGCGGGAGGCGAGCGAATGGCATGGGCACTTGCTTGGTCAGCCCTGGAGCGTAGGCACGTGGCCCAGGGGAGGCATAACTCCACCAGCAAATTATGTTTCTGTCGGTTCAAAACACAGTCACCACTGCCCAAAACAATTCCAAGCCCAATGCCATCTTTAATTTGTAAATATTCTCATGTTGCATTCAGGGAATATAGACAATTGGATTTTTGGAGACCACTGTGTCCCTTTGTTATTATTTCGGTGCTACGTAGAATTTTAAGACCTACCTGAATTAAATTGAAATGATGATTTAAAATATAACCATAATCTCACTAACTCAAATTGAAATAATGGCCTGCCCTTTTCCAAAACACCACCTCATTTCATTTGGAATTAATTTTCTTAAATAAGTCAAGCTAATTGAATGAGAGAAACATCACCAAAAAGAGACCTTCCTCACATTTGGGCCTTTATTTTCCAAATATAAAATTCATATATTTTCTCAACAATTCATTAGCTGGGGACCCCCTCCAGGGATGGGGAGTCTAGCCAGGAAATTAATTCCTAAATGAGAAGTTCCCGCCGAAGCCTCTCCCACACAACACACAGAGTTATCGAAGAAAGACCCCCTCCGATATGCGACCGTAGTCAAGGAATGCACCAAAGTGTGAATATTTATAAAGCTCTCAAGAACAAGCAGCCAATCATCATTAGATCCTTTGGTATTCATTATAATAAAATTAATCTTGATTAATTCATTCATTATTAATCTTGCATTCAAATGCAATTCCATAGAAATTGCATTGTGATTTAGCAATTAATTTACACGCCAAGATTGAGAAGCGTCTCCTTGGTCCTCGAAGGCACAGCTCTGCATTGTGTCAGAGAGTCAAAGGCAGGCTCGGGAGATCCATTTGTTTAAAAATATCCCAGGAAAAAGAACAAAAAAGGGAGATATCTAAGTTATCAACCCTGAAGCTGGGAGAAATCTTCCCCGCCTCACGCTGTACGCGCTGAAGAAACAGAAACGTTGCAGCCTCTGATGGGGAGGAAAACACGCACATACTTCCAGCGTCCAAAAACAGTTTAGGTCTGCACGCTGTTTGATTGAATTTTGAAAGGCTCTCATTTCTATTCACCACCTAAATGAACTTTTAAAGAAACACGGCTGTGTGAGAGGTTCTGAAGGAGCAGACGCGGACCCATAGCATTATTCATTCAGGACTCGGCTTGTCCTCGGGATGGCCACCAAACACAGACGCGCTCCGCAAAAGCGCAGGGGGCTGGCGACGTCGTCGGGCCGGCCGTTCTCGGGCTGGCTTGCAAAGACCAGCTGTACCACCGAACCACCAGATGAGGCTCTAACGCCCTCTTAGTTTTCACTCAACACTCTTCCCGCTGTTCAGACCCCCAGGCCCTTGGGCAGGTGATGGGATTAAGGGTTAATACCGTATTGAAGATAACCCAATGGACGGACAGTTGGTCGGGGAACTGAAGACGTCTGTACATCTGCAAAAACGCTAAGGTTTTCATTATGCCTCCCGACCTCCATGGGAAAGAAATGGGTAACAGAGCTGTTGCCGTCCCTTCATTCCGTCCAAGAGCTGCAGATGTATACATCCAAAAGGTGCTGGCATCCTGTATTCATTCCGTCCAAACGAAGGACAAAGAAAGAGCAAGCCAAGTTCTCAAACAGGACTTGGAACAGTTCCACGCTGAGGATGTTTACACAGGTTTCTTGATTGCATAGGAAACAAATGTTCCCATTTGATCTGATCAGCCCCACGCCATGTACCCGAGGCCGCGGTGGAAGGGAATGAGTGCTTGTGCCGACCCGTGAAACGTACAGACGAGGTTCCAAGTCAGATGGGAAATGAGCTAAAGCTTCAGCTCCAGGTAGGGAATCTGCCGCCTCAGGACGTGGTCGTTGCTCCGGACTGCGTGGACCTGGCCGCAGAGCCGACCGTCGGTCCCCGAGGAAGGAAGGGTCTGTCCACAGCAGCAGCCTGGTGCCACCGTCCTGGGCCCCGGGCAGGAGCTCAGCCCCTGCAGCTGCTCTCTGCAAACATGCTCTCACAGGCCAGTTTGGAAGGACGCAGACGGAGGAGAATTAACCCCACGCGTGGCAGCGAGGGCAGGAATGTGCTGCAAAGAGAAGCAGGAGAGGAACGCATCGTGCTGGCGTCTAGGACGCACATTTAGGTAGAACAGCCCGGTGACCGAAGGCAGATCAGCCTGGAGTCCCCCCCACCCCCCCGCAGGCTTCGGGCTCTGCTCAAGTGTGTGAGGGTTTCGTGCCCTAAGAACAATCTCGTGAGCGTTTCCTGAGCGTCTCGTCTCAAACAGGCATTTGTGCCACGCGCGGAGGAGCACAATTGCACACGATCCAGTGTCCACAAGACATTAAACAGGGCCCAACCGTATTCCTTTTGTTCTGCTCTTCGGAAAATGTTTATTTTTGAGAGAGACAGAGAGACAGCATGAGAGGCAGAGGGGCAGAGAGAGAAGGAGACGCAGAATCGGAAGCAGGCTCCAGGCTCCAAGCCGTCAGCACAGAGCCCGACGCGGGGCTCCGACCCACGAGCCGTGAGATCGTGACCTGAGCCGAAGTCGGACGCTCCACTGACTGAGCCCCAGGCACTCCTGTTTTCTGCTGTTTATTGTGTCTCTTTTCAAATTCTCTCGGGACCAGATGCAGCCATTTATTATTATCCTTTAAATGGTGACATCATCACTCTGCCATAATAAACCATTAAAACCTTTCAAATCACATACACGCATATACACCACATGCACGCGCACATGCATGTACGTGCACACGTGTTGGAGAGACCTCAGAGGGAGGGCTGGGCCTGGGGTGTCTGAGGGTCGCGTCTCCTCCAGACACAGGAGGGCAGGTGCTCTCAGCGCCCGTGGCCCTCCCTCTCATCTCTGGAGTGAGCCCATGGGCGTCCACGCTGCAGGGTCAGGGCTGGTCTCCGATGGGAGTGCAACGGAGGACAGATGTCATCGGCTGTCCCCACACTCGTCTGTGCCCGTCTCCTCATTGTTCATTTGTGCAAGAGATTGTAGAAGAGGGGCCCCCGTTTTCATCGGCTGCAGAGACGTAGACAATCATGTGGACACAGAACAGCGTTGATTCTGGTAGACGAGTGCGGGTGCTGGGGACAAGGTCAGCGGCAAGGCTGGAGACCGGGGAGGGACGGTGGTCCTTAGGAGGGAGGGAATTGCCAGGAGGCAGGGAGCGTCGGGGTCTGGTGGCTCAGCCTGGCCTGGAGCAGCCCTCACTGCAGCCGCAGGAGCTCCGGGTGGGAAGCTGATTTTCGTCCTTCGTGCCTCCTCTCTGCAGCAGGGAGACCCCCAGGGGACCCCGCTGCCCGTGGGAGCTGCCATGCTCCGCGTGGATCGGGCTCGGGAGACGGCAGCCACTCTCCTCCCGACCCGTCTGAAAGTGTCTACGGCAGCGGGAAGGGACCACCATTTTCACTCAGTCTGACCCCAGGAGGCAGAGGCGACGTGCCATGGAGAGAACACCAGCCAGGAAGGGGCAGATCTCCCCTGTTATCACTCAGGAGTGCTGGCCGATACTCAGTTTCCCTCTCCGCTAAGTGGGGACAACAGTGACACCCACGCAAGGGGCTCTGCGGGCACAGGGTGAAATGAATCTGCAAAGCACTTGCAGGGCTCGGGACGGCGTCTTGGTTACATCTCTCCTTCTGTGTGCTCTGTCCCGGCTGGTCCCTCTTGACCGGGCGCGTTCACCCGTCAGGGGCCGCCGATGGCTACAGCGACGGCTGCCTCCAGGAGACATCCGTCGTCAGGACTCACACACCAAGTTGCTTACTCAGGAGCCAGAACCAGGATTGGAATTCATACCAGGGTCAAAATCACCCCTTCGTCAGTCGTGGTTTCTGCTACCAGCCCAGCCCGGGGAGCAGCCCCGGTGAAAACCAAGACTTCTGTCCACAACGCGTCTGAGAAGGCGACCGTCACAGTAAACAAAGCCTCTGACAGCAGGGGAGAGGGAGCGGGGCATCAGACCGGAGGCTGCATATGACATAAACTCTGCATTAGTGAGCTCTCACTAGGTTATGCCACGCAAACGAAAATCCCCACGTCCGTGACGCGCAACTGCACACATTTCTGTCTCACTGGGGCTCCCCACTGGCTGTGGGTTGGCTGAGGCTCTGTGGCTTTGCTTCCTGTGTCCTTTCATCTTAGGGTTCGGGACCAGAGAGCACAGCCTTTCTTTCTACCTTGAATCAAACAATTTTTAGGACACAGACTTCGCCTCTTTCGAGAATACAATCCAGTGTTTTTTCAGTAAATCTACCGTCGTGCGTTAGGGCACTTTCACGACACGCATGTGGTCTGTAGGCCTGTTTGCAGCCGTCTTTGTTCTTATTACATTGGTAGATTACTTTCTGCCACCGTCCAGGGTCCCTCCCTGGACGTTTCCTGTAAGTGGAATCATACAAGACGCGGTCATTTGTGTCTGGCTCCTTTCACCCAGGACAACATTTTCCAGGTGCTTCCACACGGTGCCTTGTGATCGTACTTCACTCCTGCTCATGGCCGGATGATATTCCGTTGTGTGGTTACACAGCATTTTGCTTACGTGTTCATCTGTTCGTGGACATTTGGGTGGCTTCCTCCTGCGGGTATCGTGAATAGTGCGAACGTGAACGTCCACACACAAGCACGTCTGTCCTTCATAAAGACATGTATGTTCGTTTTCCTTGGGCAGGACTGGCGTTGTTGGCTCTTTTGAGTTACTTTCCAAGAAATGGCCATACTGCTTTCCAAAACAGTTGTAGCATTATACGCTCCCACGGGTCACGTGTGGGAGTTCCCATCTCTCCACACCTTCACCAGGATTGCACATTGTCTGTTTTTGTTTTTTTGTTTTGTTTTGTTTTGTTCCAGGATAGCCATTCCTGGGGATGCCAGACAGAAAAGGGCAATGTTCAACGGAAGCAACGACTCTCAACGTTGCTGGCCTGATATGGCACGCAACATGTAGACAGCCATGCACGCACACACAGTACGTTCCATACACAGATACATACATATGTGCGCAAAGGTCACATTTCACACAGACACAATCACATGTCATTGACCAGCGTAAGTCTCACGGCCAAGCCCAACCTCAGTGGGATGGGGACGTGTGGGACCCCCTGAGCAGGCAGCCTGGGTTACACAAGAATACGTGCAGTGCACATAATCTTCTCACAGAGATGGGGAGCGAACAATTGTGAAAAATAAGAGAAGCTAACACAGCCCCTGAGGCGTTGTTGCCTAAGGAGGGCACGGAACCATTCTGGAAGAGCGCGGTCCTGAACGAAAGGCAGGAGCACTGACGCTAGAACCTGCCAGAAGACTTAGACTAAGTAGTTACAAACGTGTTTATTGAGACGCACTAGAGAGTAGAGTGTTTACCAGTTGAGAATGTTTGAGAAATGCCAACTACCATATTCTTCTTGTGGAGAAGTCACCTGTACTTTTAAATATTAAACACTCTGCAGAGGCTGCTGGTGATAAAACCTGTTTACCTCTGAGCCGGAATCTCTAGCTCTCCTTGGTCGTGGAGTATTTTGTCCGCACACACACTTGCTGCACTGCGTCCCTGTCTGGGAATGGTGTCGGCTGCCGATCGCAGGTTCACGGAACCTACCGGCCAGGGGACAGGATTCCCTTATCACCTCTGTTTCTTTAATTTTTTTTTTTCAGTTTTTATTTATTTTTGAGACAGAGAGAGACAGAACGTGGGCGGGGGAGGGTCAGAGAGAGAGGGAGACACAGAATCCGAAACAGGCCCCAGGCTCCGAGCTGTCAGCACAGAGCCCGACGCGGGGCTTGAACTCACGGACCGCGAGATCATGACCTGAGCCGAAGTCAGAAGCTTAACCGACTGAGCCACCCAGGCGTCCCATCACCTCTGTTTAAACTCCAAGCTGTGTCTTTTGGGGGGAATTCTTAGAGGCCATACTCAGCGGTAAGCCTCACCCTAAGGCAAGCAAGATATAATTCCAATGTGCTATGAGCCATCCGAAGGCGAGCTTTCCTTGAGTTTTTAAAACCATATAATGCAGGGGTGCCTGGGTGGCTCAGTCGGTTGAGCGTCCAACCGGCTCAGGTCATGATCTCGCGGTCTGTGAGTTTGAGCCCCGCGTCGGGCTCTGTGCTGACAGCTCGGGGCCTGGATCCTGCTTCCGATTCTGTGTCTCCCTCTCTCTCTGCTCCTCCCCTGCTTACACTCTGTCTCTCTCTCAAAAATAAATAAAGATTAAACAAATTTTTCAAATAAAAAAATAAATAAAACCATGTAATGCCAGTGTTCCAATATGTAAACAGGAAAATCTATTTTCCAGTTTATATTTTCTTCTCGAATCCCTGCCTTCTCCGAAAGAAGGAGATATTCTTGTGGAGGGATGGAGGGAGGCAAGCAATCAGATTAAAGGCAGAGGGTAGGACAACTTCGCTGAATTCAAATAACAGCAAAATCTCTCTCAAGGGCACCTGCCATAGCACACCTGGGCTCTTAGGAAAGCCACCCTATCGACACACGGGACGGCAGAGGATCCACAGGAAAACCCTCCAAGTATTGGCTGCTTTTGTAACTAGAAGCAGAAAGTACCAGGCACTGGTTCAGATGGACAAATAGAGGATATACGACGCAGAGGTGTATAAAGGTTACTGCCGGGGCCTCAGAGTCTGGCCAAGCGGGCCCCCCGTCCACGAGGAATCCAGTCACGGGAGTGCAGTCGGGGCACGGGGGAGAAAGGCACTTTTCCTTTTTTATTGTAAGAATAAACAGAGTCACTCACAGGCCTGTGCTGGCTGCGAGATATTAAATCTGCTTAATTGACGGGTGCCTGTAACGCGGGGGCTGTCTGCTGGAATATTAGGGGGACACTTTGGGGGAGGTTATTTAAAGAACAATTTTTATCGTTAGGTTGTTTTAGGGACGGACTGCCATAAGAGAAGTCTTGTCATTTTCTGTCCTAACAGATTGGCCCAACGCAGACGTAAAAGCGTGATGTATTGGGCCATTATCAAGTGTCATCTTTACTTGATATCACCCCTTTCCTCTCGTCCCATGACACTCGGATTAGTTAAGTTGCTGATTATTCCTAAGCTTCTTGCATCAAGGCAGTGAGAGGAAATCAAGGGCCTAGTGTATTTTTCTCTTTGAAAAAAAGAAAGAAAGAAAAGCTTTTCTTAAATGTTTTTACCGTTTGTTTATTATTTTTGAGAGAGACAGTTCGTGAGCAGGGGAGGGGCAGAGGTTAGAGGGAGACACAGACTCGGAAGCGGGCTCCAGGCTCCGAGCTGTCAGCACAGAGCCTGATGGGGAGCTCGATCCCACGACCCCGGGATCATAACCTGAGCTGAAATCAAGAGTCAGACACTCAACTGACTGAGCCACCCAGGTGCCCATCTCCTGCTTTATTTTCAATGCCCACCATCACCCAAAAACCTTCACTGAGACCCATGTTAAGTCTCTGAGGTTAAGCTTTGTTATCTCTGCCAAGAGCTCTCCTGCTCCCTATCCCTTTGCGTCACTTACCTGTGGCCCCCAGACCCCGGCGCCTGGACCTCCCTGGTGCCCGGTCATCACGAGTGGAGGTGGTAACCCGGCACCTCCCGTGAGGTTTCACCAGGTTTAAGTCCCACTGGGGCGGGAAACGTCTGTCCCCGTGCCCATCACAGAGCCTTGAAGGGGACATCAACTTGGATGGACAAGGTTGGCTTTCAGGATCTAGCTGAGGGAACCCCGGGGGGAGGAAGGCTCCCAGGGACCCGGCACCCCAGACACACAAGACAGCCACCATGAGGGGCAGCCTCCTGCCTCCTTGCTCATCCCCCCGCCACCCCCACTCACTCTGCGTGTCCTCACCCAAACCTACAGCCCCCCACCCCCGCTCCTGGAGCCAATTAGGATCCCACAACTGCAGCCCCTGTGGTTGGTGGGGCCATGCGGCAAGCACGTGGGTGGGTTTGGGGACACATGTCAGTTCCCGCTCGAGAGCAGAACTGCCCGAGAAGGAGGACCCTTGTCTCCTTCTTTCGTGTGCGTATGGCTAACGCCACCTGTGACCTCCTAGTCCACCAGCAGTGGCTGTACCCCACGTGACTGCAATGAACAGAGCTGCTAGTAGTCTGAGCAAGACAAAGTCGGTCTCTGCACTTTTCAAACACAGATCGTGGGGACCGTTTGTCACCACTACAGAGCCCACCCGTGCTGTCCGGCAGACGAAGGCACGGCCGCTCCCGCCCCAGGTGAGGCACTGTCCCAAGTCGACTCTGTCCCACTCTGTTCTGTGCCCTGGGGTCCTTGATGCCTATACTGCACGCCCAGTGTGGCCAGGTTATCGCCCGGACCCCCACGCCCAGCCCAGTGTCTCCAATAGAGGGTGACCTCTCTCCTGCAGCCATCTGCCCCTTTCCTTCGTCCATCTTTATGCATGGATAGCCGAGACTTTATTTACAAACAAAACAGGGGCGCCTGGGGGCGGGGGCTCGGTTGGTTAAGTGTCTGACTTTGGCTCAGGTCATGATCTCTCGGTGTGTGGGTTCGAGCCCCGCATCGGGCTCTGTGCTGACAGCTCGGGGCCTGGAGTCTGCTGTGGATTCTGTGTCTCCCTCTCTCTCTGCTCTTCCCCCACTCGTGCTCTGTCTCTCTCTCTCTGTGTCTCTCTCTGTGTCTCTCTCAAAAAATAAATAAACATTGAAAAACATATTTTAAAAAACCAACAAACAGCCAACTGTACTAACCCTATAGAAGTGAAGAAATGAGAAATCTCAAGATGGGAGGAAAGTTAAGGCTTGTCCCAAGGCAGATGTCGACGCCTAGGAGCAGTTTAGACCCAAAGAACACTCATCACGGTGGCAAATGAGACATACAGCCTTGTCATTTAGCTGGGCAGGAGGATGTGTTGCGGTGGTGATACTCAAACTCATTTTTAGAGAAAAAGTTCGAACTCCCGAGAAGGAAACACACGGAGGAACAGGGTTCACTGGGGGGTGTGGAGCCAGATGACGCAACTGCTCCCCCAGGCGCCACAGTGCCCCCCCTTGCACTCTACACCTCCAGCTGCACAGAACAACTCTCTTCTCACACACAGAGAACACCCAGGGGGACGCAAGCCGAGAGGCACGTTTGTGCCCCTGCGCCTCACGTCATGTTACGATGCCCGCCCCTGCTTCCTTCACCCCGTTCTCCCACCTCTAACCTTCCCGCTGCCTGTCCTGAGTTTACCCACTCAACGCTCAGGAAATTCCCAGTTTCTTTGGGAATTCTCTTTCCTGCAAACCTCTGGCACTTTATTTAGAAGACTTTTGCCATCGGCCACAGTATCCCGCTATCGTGAGCGATCATGGAGAAGAGGATGTGAGCTCGGAAGGTTTGACCAACCAAGCCTGTGCAAAGTGAGATTCCGGAAGGGAGGAAAGAGAAGTTTTCACCAAACTACAAGAAACTGTTTCATGGCTCTTGAAACTCACCACCTGTTGGAGTGTAGAAAGCCGATTCCTAGTAGAGTTGGAAAGGGAGGGTCTTGTGACAAAGAAAGAAACGAACAAAAACCCTTTCTTTGGGGGAAGGATGTGTTTGGGAAGGGCCGCCCCCATACTTTACAGCCATCATGGGGACACCAGCCCCTCTCAGGGTGTGGGGACTGCCCCTCTCAGTGTCACGTCGGCAAACTCTTCCTGCAGCCTGCCGGCCTCTTCCACTCACCTTCGGGGGTCAGTGATCAACACCACATACAGACCTGGGAACTGCAGCGGTGTAGACACGAGGCTGGCTCCCTCCCCGGCCTGAGAACAGGGGCACAGCCTGAAGCCAGCCCTCTCTGGTCAAGACAGAAGTTTAGTTCAGTGTCAGGGACGATTTAACTATGTTTGTAACACAGACCATACAACATCGTATTCCGTAAAAAGTATCCAAAAATCCGTGGGATTTGCTGTTTTCCTCTAGTAACAGGGGGAAACCGTCCCCACTTCCTATATTTCGAAAGCCCGACGTGAGACCAGCTGGCTTGATCTCAGGGATATACACCTGGTCACCTTGGTTAACAGGCCGCGTCTCCAAGGGCTCCCTGGGGACTCAGTGGCCCAAATGCATCCGTGCAGGCTCAGCCGGCACCCGGAACGTTCGAAGGCCTACAAAAAGGCCTGGTGGTTTTCAATGTTCCGATGAAAGCTATTTCCAGCACCACTCAGGCCGTTTTTTCAGAGTCAGTCACTTTTCAAGTAAATCAAGGAGGACCCCTAGGTCAGCGAGGGCAGCGTTCAGGGTTCTAATTCAATATTAACTTACTTCTTGTTGAAGGGCTTGATTTCACTGTTCTGGGTAGAGAAGGAGTAAGGGCGGCCATCCTGTCGTAAAATCATAAACCAGTGCCGACAGCGGCAGGGCACGTGACACGCGGTCAAGGGGACACGGCTGCCTTTGAGATGCTCAGGACCTCTATCTGCCCGTTTTCCTGTTGGGAGATGAAATGCGGCCGCGCTTTTCACGCACAGAGGGCCTCCTACCCATGATGCACGTCAGGCCGGCTGGAGGGCCAGGCCAGGCCAGGGATGCTGTGCACATGCGTGTGCGGACTACCTGTACGTGCACACACCTGTAGCATGCACACGCAGAGAATACAGGTACACACGTGGCCGTACGCGGTGGGTTGTGTCGATCCACGTGTCTCTGGCGGTGAAGACAAAGTCAGCCTCCACTGCAAATTGTGAGCTGGATTTCTGCCTCCCGAAAGCAAGCTCTCTCTCCATCCGGCCGTGAACCCGGAGAAAGCACACAGCTTCAATTGCTGTTCTGAAACAAAAACGGCCTCTCGGCAGGCGCGGCGTCCTTAGGAGTGTGCGGCCTCACCCCGTAGCCAGTCTGGAGGGCCTCGCTCACACGAGTGTACTTCAGACAGAATGACAGAACTACACTGCCACTCCAGTTAATGGATTTATCAAATACCTTATTTCATGCTTTCTGCTTTTGATTTATGAATTTTGATCCCGGAGACAAGGACCCTGTGAGTATTGATTGTGGGAAATGTCAGACTAACAGAAGTTAATTTCACTTGTGCATGTGGAAGTCTCTGATTCTCTGACAGTGCTGTCTGTGGAGGATCAGCTGTCAGGCGCTCGGTGACACCGTCCTGTCACCACGCGCTGTCACCACGGGCAGGCGCCCCATCCAGCAGCCCCGAGCCGCACCGTGTTAGGGGTGGAGGTGACACAAATATGTATCTGGAGCGGGTGCACCGTGAGCCTCCGGCTGTGGGTGGAGAGGAAGTGGTTAGACCCCCGGGGATGCCACGCGGGGAGGGGGGAGGCGGGCGGGGTGCCCTGGCCTTTGAGACGGCACGCTTTTGATTGCAATATGCCTCACAGGATAATGGAATGTCATTCTGCCAGCTCTCGGGCTGGTTAGGGACAGTTTATTTATTGATTGACTTTCTTTGTAAATTATCAATCTTTCTTATACCCCAGTCACCGAGTCATTACTTATGCAGTAATATACTAATGTGGCATCGTGAGGCAGTCACGTCCGCAAGCTGGGCCTCGTGGGCCTCAGACGTTGTGTGGTGAGCGGTGAATCGGTTTCCTTCGCGGTAGACACAAGACTTCATGCAGGTGACGTTATAAGACAATGACATCTCAGCTACAGTTCATAGCGCATCACACGCTTAAATTAACACATAGACGTCGGTGCCGGTGAGTCTGCGTTAATGGAATGAGCATTTCCTTCTTAAGTTGCACAAAGACAAAGGAAAAACAAAAGCGAAGTATGTATAACAGACACGGTATTGTTTTCTGTTGCCGTGATGGTAAGGCTAATTCAATCTTAATCGCACTATAAGCTTTCAGTCGATAGCTTTTTATTCTTGCGAAAAAGTATCTAAATTCAAAGGTCGACTATGATACAGTGCGACTGAGGCATTCAAAGACACCAGCCCCCCATACGCTTGTTGGATATCGATGTTTCGAGGACAGTTTATTTTTTAGAGAAGTCTTAGGTTCACAGAAAAATTGAGAGGAAGATAGAGCTTTGCACCCTGAGCCCCACCCCCACCCCCGTGCACAGCCTTGCCCACTATCAACATTCCCACCACGCTGGTGCATGTGTTATAATCGGTGAACGTACACGGATGCCCCGCGACCACCCTGAGTCCTCTGTGTTGTGCACCCTGTGGGTCTGGGCGAATGTGTAATGACGTGCATTCATCCTTACGGTATCATTCCGAGTAGTTTCGCTGCCCTAGAAATCCTCTGTGCTATGCCTATCACCTCTGCCTCCCCCCAACCCCTGCTGATCTTTTTATTTTCTCCATAGCTTTGCATGTTCTAGAATGTCCTATAGTTGAAATCATATAGTCTAAAGCCTTTCCAGGCTGGCTTCTTCCACTTGGTGATGGCGTTTGGGTTTCCTCTGTGTCTTTTCATGGCTTGACAGCTCATTTCTTTTTAGTGCTGAGTAATATTCAATTGTCTAGACGTGCTGCTGTTTACTTATCCACCAGCCCCCTGGAGAACATCTTGGTTGCTTCTAAACTTCGGAAACTATGAGTAACGCTTCTCTAAGCATCCGTGTGCGAATCTTTGTATGGAAATACATTTTCAAATCATTTGGATAGATACCAAGGAACAGAACTGCTGGCTCACACGGTAAGAGTACATTTCGTTTTACAAGAAATTGCCACAGTATCTTTCAAAGTGGCTGCACCATTTCGCACTCCCAAGAGCAGCAAATCAGAGTTCTTGCTGCTTCGCATCCTCACCAGCATTCGGTATTGTCGCTAGATTTTACATGAGATGATACTGACTGCAGACAAAGACAGTTTTACTGCCTCGTTCTTAATCTGGATGCCCTTCATCTATTTCTCTTGAATTGTTACACTGGAGACAACGCCTAGTAGGATGTTGAATATAAGTGATGTTCCTGATCGCACCGGGAAGGTATTCGGTCTTTCATTATTTAGTGTTAGGTTGCTCAAAAGTTTTCATTAATGCCCTTTATCAATTCAGAGAAGTTTACTTCTATTCCTAGTTGGCTGAGAGTGTTTGTCAAGTATGGATGTCGGATTTTGTCAAATGATTTTTCTCTGTGTGGATAATAATATACATTTCTCCTTTTAGTTTTTATTTGATTGATTTTCAAATGTTAAATCAACTTTGCATCTGGAGATCAACCTCACTATATCCTGATATGTTGTTTTGGGGTTGAATTTGCTAAAACTTTGTTTCAAATGTTTGTACGAATGCTCCTAAGGGAGACCGGTTTGTCGATTTTTTATAATATCTTTTCCTGGTTTTGAAATCAGAGTAAAACTGGCTTTAAAGACTTAGTTGAGAAGTATTCTTTTTTCTTCAATATAATGGAAGAGCTTGTATAGAAGTGGTTTTCATTTTTCCTTAAACATTTTCTCGAAATTCACCAGTGAAGCCATCTGAGCCTGTAGTTTTGTGGGAAAGTCTATTTTTTTTTTTTTTTTTTTTTGCCACAAATTCAATCACTTTAATGAGCATGGGCCTTTTAAGGTGTCCTGTTTCTTCTTAAGTGAGTTTTAGTGACATGTGTCTCTCATGAAATTGCCTACCTTGGTCGTCCTCTAGATTTTAAAATTTGTCGGCCTTAACTTATTCATGTTTTTTAATATAATTTTTTTTAATATCTGTAGAAACTGGTGATGTCAACTCCCTCATTCATGATATTGGTGAATTGTCTCTTTTGTTTTTTTCTTGATCGCTCTGTCTACAGGTTTATCAATTTGATCGATCTTCTCAAAAAACCTGTTTTTGGTTTCACTGATTTTCTCTATTGTATTCCTGTTTTCTATTCTATTGATGTCAGCTCTAATCTTTATTATTTCTTGTCTTCTGCTTGCTTTGAGTTTAACTGTCTCCTCCTCCTCTACTGTGTTGAGACAGAAGCTGAGGCCAGTGAGTGGAGACCATCGTTTGTTTCCAGTATATGCGTGCGATGCTGCACGTCGTAGCTTAAATACTGGTACTGCGCCAGCTAGCACGTCCTGCTTCCATTTTGATTTCTTCTTTGACCCATAGGCTTTCCAAGAAATGTCTCATCCACTTTCAGATAGTTGGGAACTCTCCAGACTTCTCTCTGCTATTGGTTTCTAATTCAATTCCATTGTTGCCAGAGCACTGCCTTGTATGACTTGAATCCTTTCAAATGCGTTCAGACTTTTTTTATGGCCCAGCACAGAGTCTTTCCCGACCAATTCTCTGTGTGCACTTGAGCAGAATGTGTGTTCGCTGTTGTTGGTGGAATGTTCTGTTAATAATAATGAGGTCAAGTTGGCCAATAGCTTGGCTCAATTTCTCTATATCCCTCTTGATTTTCTGTCCAATTCTTCTGGAAGCTACTGACACGGGGTAGGGAAATCTGTAACAGACATTGTAATGTGTCTATTTCCCTTGCAGTACGGTGAGATTTTGCTTCGTGTGTTTCGAAGCTACGTTGTTAGGTTTATAAATGTTTGGAATTGTTATGTCCTCGGGTTCAGCTGGGCCGTTGTCATTAGGAAATGAACTTCTTTTCTGGGAAGATCTTTTTCTCTGAAATCTAGTGCATATTTACATATTGATACCAACTTTCTTCTAATCAGTGTTAATGTGGTACCTGATTTTCCATCCTTTTATTTTCAATCTGCTTGTGTCTTTAAATTTAATGTGTGTGTGTGGAGGGGGTGGGGGCTTTCTATCCAATCTGGGAATCCCTGTCTTTTAATTAATTATGTAATTATGTCTTTAAATATGATAATTATGTTATCCCGTTTCTCCGGGTTATCGGTCTTGCCTTGGTTTCTCTTACCATGCTTTTTTTTTTTTTTCACTTTTTTTTTTTTTAATTTTTTTTTTCAACGTTTATTTATTTTTGGGACAGAGAGAGACAGAGCATGAATGGGGGAGGGGCAGAGAGAGAGGGAGACACAGAATCGGAAACAGGCTCCAGGCTCTGAGCCGTCAGCCCAGAGCCCGACGCGGGGCTCGAACTCACGGACCGCGAGATCGTGACCTGGCTGAAGTCGGACGCTTAACCGACTGCGCCACCCAGGCGCCCCTCTCTCACCATGCTTTTTGCTCTCCGAGGCCCCACTGGTCTTTGTTCTTTTAATTCTTTATCTGGTTTCCTATGGTCAAATGAGTATGTTTTATGATTTTATTTTATTTTCTGGATTTATTAGCTGTAACTCTTTGTTCTGTTAGTTTAGTGGTTGTTTTAGGCTCTATCATACATGTGGTAGGCAGAATGAGGGTGTCCCAAAGATGCCCCTATGGATATATTATGATACGTAGCAAAGCAGAATTCAGGTTGCAGATGGGACTAAGTTTGCTAATCAGCTGACCTAGAGATAGGGAGATTATTCTGGATTTTCCTCCAGCCTCATGTAATCACAAGTCCTTAAATGTGGAAGGGGAAAGAAAGCAGAGGGTCAGGGTTAGAGCAGCAGTTAGAAACTGGTTGTTCTAACTGGTTGTTCCTTGCTTTGAAGTTGGGAGGGGGCTGTGAGACAGAAAGTGCGGGCAGCTTTTAGGAGCTGGGGGGGGGGGGGCGGGAAAATGCATTCAACCCCGGAGTCTGTGTGCAGAATGCAGCTCCAGTGACACCGTGATCTCAGTGCAATGAATCCATTTCAGAATCACGACTTCCAGAATGTTGTCTCCTTAGAGAACAACTGACAATATAACCGAGTAGAAACAAATCCAAGCCTGGCATGAGCTTTGTAACGGTTAGTACAACTCTGTCTTATACAAATCATCACGACGTCCTGGCTGGTGTATTCATGTATTAATGAGATTGTGGCTGCAATCTCATACGGGGAGACGTTTAATGGAGAATAAAAGTGAGAAAGTGTTTCGTCACACTGCAATGGAAGAGACAACGGGCTCCAGTCTGGTTTGGTTCGGAAACTGTTCTCTGACTTTGCCCAGACTCCCGGCAACGGCAGCCCCAGCCCCAGCCCCAGAGTTAAGTCAAGTCTGTTTTTTCAGTCACAAAGGCCACATATCTTTCAGCAGATTCAGTAGACTTAAGTGTGGATTTGTGACTCAATTCTGGTTCATTGGTCAATAAAAGGCATTTGTGAAAAGTGCTCTGAGAAATATTTTCCATTTTGATGAAAAGAGCATAGGAGAAGGAATCATTTCTGTTACTGCTGCATGATTTTGTAAAGATATGAAGCCTGCTGTTCCTAAGGCTCCTTGACCATGAGGAGATCCAAGCCCAATTGCAGTGAGGACCAGTGAGCCAAAAGACGGGAGACGTGAGCACAAGACTTTTTGAAGCCCTGACTAAATCGACACCAGCACCACACATCTCCAGACGCCTCGCCGGAGGCATGAGGAATCATTTAGTATTTGAGCCACTTGAAGTATTTTCTACTGGTTTTTCAATAATATACCAGTGACGATGCTGCGTTGTAACTTACCAACAAATGCATGAGAAACCAAACTGTGTGTGTGTGTGTGTGCACATCTCCTCTGTGCCTTGAGATCAACGTTAAGGTAGAAACTTAAGTGTTATGAGCTCCTCTAGCTGACTAGTAAGCTGGTGCCCACGGGCTGTCAGGCAGTTCACTCAAACGCTCTGGGCCTCAGTTTCCTCACATTGACTTATTATTCAGGGTCCTGTAATGATCTGCCCAAAGTTGTAAGCCATTTGGTAAGTGCAAAGTAAAACATAAATTCTAAACAACAGCACAATCAATCCCTTCCTGCTTAAAGCCATTAGAGGTGCCGGCAAATGTAAGCAGGTATAAGGCTTTGGGCTTTTCAATGTTTCTTTTTTCTTGGGGGGTTGTGCATCAATTTTCAAAGGCCTTTTGGGGTGTCACTAAATTTCGTAAACGTATCACTCTGCAGTTTCCTAACCATCTTCTTTTAGAAATGGCAAAGGGCCTCTGGGTGGCTCAGCCATTACGCGTCTGACTCCCAGTGTGTGAGTTCAAGCCCTGTGTCGAGCTTTGCGCTGACAGCATAGAGCCTGCTTGGGATTCTCTCTCCCCCTCTCTCTTTACTCCCCCCTCACTTGCTCTCTCTCTGTCTCTCTCAAAAATAAATAAACTTAAAAAAAAAGAAATGGCAAAAATACAGAATTTAAAAGAAATCGCAGCCTTTCTGAAATAGATTTGGCTACCTGTCCTTCCCATTAATGTACCAAATACTTCATCGTTGACGTGCACCTGCACGGTCGATAAGGTACCTTACAGGATTTTCAGTCAAAACTTGTATCAAGGTGAATATGACAGAGGTCTTTTGTGGGCACAGAATGGAATTAGGCAGTCCAAAAAATCTTGTGTGGCCACGCATCAGTTACAGCACAAAAGAGTTCTAGAAGTTTTCCTTAAGTAACCAGAGGTCACAGTTCCTTCATTTCCAGTAACCGGATGACAGAATTCCCTCACCTCAAGCCTTGTCTTAGGAGCCGCAAAACAAAGCTGGCACATCTCGCTAGAGCCGTGAGCATCCACGGGGGTCCCTCTACCACTGTTCCCCCTTCCTAGAGTTCTGTCCGCGAGCCCTGTGGTCCAGGGAAGCCTTCTCCACTGCCTGTGCCAAAGCTGTCGCCTGTCATAAGCTCTCCCTCGTACCACTATAACTGGTTTAAAGGTATTCGTAAAACCTAAGCCTAAATTATTGTCAAACTGTTTGCTAGACATAGCAGGAACTGGTCTCTCCTGTTGGACGTAAATGAAGCCTGTGGCCGCCATCTTGCAACTACAAAGGCCGGCAGCCTGGAGGTAAGTGGTCACCTTGGGGAGAGGAGACAGAAGGAGAGGTTGCCAACAACCCCCCCCCCCCCGCCCCGGACTTCTCATTGACATAAGCCAATAAAGCCCACCGCTCCTTTGTTACTCTGGTACTTTTAAAGGGCTTACTTTTTGTTGCTTTAAGTGACACTTTAAGAGCATAGAGGAACACCTTGGAAACACAGAACAATTGCTATCTTTTGAGAGCTAATAATGTAAAGAACTTGAGTAGATGAAGAATAAGATAAAAATCTTTAGAAATTTTTTAACGATTCATTTTTGAGAGGCAGAGAGAGACAGAGCGCGAGTGGGGGCGGGGCAGAGAGAGAGGGAGGCACAGAATCCGAAGCAGGTTCCAGGCTCTGAGCTGTCGGCACAGAGCCCGACGTGAGGCTTGCACTCACAAACTGCGAGATTGTGACCTGAGCCAAAGTCCGACGCTCAACCGACTGAGCCACCCGAGTGCACCAAGAATAATATAAAATATTAACAATGAGTGTTCAGTATGTTTCGGAAATCACAACTGTACGTGCGCTAGGCCACAGCTACATGAAATGCCAGATGAGGCAGAAATTCAAGCCTGTGTGGCCTCCACCTCCTTTCCTGGCAGGACCTTTCCGCTCCCCACGGCCATCCTCACTTGGCCAACCCCTGCCCCTGTTTGGGTTCCGTGCATGGCATCTCTGTTCCAGACGGTCTTTCCTTTCTGGGCTAGGTGCTTCTCTTTCAGGCTGATTATATTGTGTGTGCGCATGGCCATTACACACGCAGCAGCGACTGTGTTTGTCATGTGTTCCTGCTTCTCTCGCGGTGCTCCGAGCGTCTGACAGTGAAGAATGTGTCTGAGTTGGTATCACCCAGGAAAAGCATCGTGCTCGTTGCTCAACAATAACTGATTGCAGAGTAGACGAACGAACAAACACACAAATGCAAAAACGGGCATTTGGGAGAAGATGACAAAGGCTATAGAATGGTGGCACGACACATCGACCCCCAGCAATGCCATAGTGTGGAAATGGGGTGTTCACCGTGTGATGTCACCTCAAAGAGCGAGAAGCTCAGCCGAAGTTTGCAAAAACATGAATGCGTGCCCAGAAGATAAGTAACTATGAAGCTATATATCGGCCTAGATTTGCAGCTGATGTTGTCAAAAAGTGTCAGGTGAAAAGTAATTTCTTCGTTTATGATGCCGATGGCTGGGAGGTCTCCCCAGGAAGGACGGGAATTTGCCATGGGTTTCTCCCTGGATCTGGGGTAGAGAAACCAGCAAGCACCACTCATCTGTGCTTCTCACTACCATTGGCACCGGCCATTTGTTGGGGCCCCTTCCATCGCCGCCGTTGGACACTTTGGATGTCACCTGCATGTTCTTCCGCAGGGGAGACCTTCCAGCAGGTGGCACCAACTGTGTGCGCACGCCTGCCCCCTGGCTGGGCGGTAAGCGGCGGCTGAGATCTTATTGAATGTTGTATCGCCCTGAAAAGCATGGTGCTTGGCACAAAGCAGGTGCTCGGTGAGTGACTGTGGAGTGGACGAATAAAGGAATCCATGCCAACATATTACTACGGTGGTTTAACTGCCCTGCAGGAGGGATGCTTCACGGAGTCAAACCTTAAGAGGACACACGGGACCTTGCCAGTCATACGGATGAACTTCGGACTCAACACCCAAAACACAAACAATCCAGTAAAGAAACGGGCAGAAGACGTGACCAGACATTTCTCCAAAGAAGACATCCAGATGGCTAACAGACCCATGGAAAGATGCTCAGCGTCACTCACCATCAGGGAGACGCAAATCAAAACCACGATGAGATACCACCTCACACCTGTCAGAATGGCTACAGTTAACAACTCAGGCGACAACGTGTTTTGGCAAGGACGTGGCAGAAGGCGAACCCTCTTGCGCTGCTGGTGGGAATGCAAGCTGGTGCAGCCGCTCTGGAGAACAGTGTGGAGGTTCCTCAAAAATTAAAAATAGGACTACCCTACGATCCAGACAGGTACTCTATAATACCCTACAATTGCACTGCCAAGCATTTATCTAAAGGATGCAGGAGTGCTGATTCAAAGGGGCATATGCACCTCAATATTTATGGCAGCTCGATCAGCAACAGCCAAAGTATGGAAAGAGCCAAATGTCCATCAACTGATGAATAAAGAAGATGTGGTGTATATATATATATATATATATACGCAAATATATAGTATATTATATATTACATATCACATATTATATCTGCCTGTAATATAATACATATTATATAATATGTAGGATATGTATAGTGTGTATATGTATAATAATACACACCTTATACATATACATATATATATGTAATATTACTCGGCAATCAAAAAGAATGAAATGTTGCCATTTGCAACAAGGTGGATGGAACCAGAGTGTATTATGCTAAGGGAAAGAGGTCAGTCAGAGAAAGACAAGTATGATTTCACTCATATGTGAAACGTGAGAAACCCAACAGATGAACATGGAGAAAGGGAAAGAAAATTAAGATAAAAATATAGAGGGAGACATACCATAAGAGACTCTTAAATGCAGAGAACAAACTGAGGGTTCATGAGGGGATGGGCTAGATGGTGATGGGGACTAAGGAGGGTACCTGTCGGGATGAGCACTGGGGGTCATATGTAGGAGCTGAATCACTGGGTCCTACTCCTGAAACCAATACTATGCTGTATGTTAACTAGCTTGAATTTAAATAAATAAATTTTTAAAAAAAGAAATGCTAGAGCTACTGTTAGCTAAGTATTCAAAGTAAAACACCTAGAAGTTTAAAAATCTGTTAATTCTTTGAAATCCATGTACATACACAGAGTTAAATTAAGTGAAACAAAACTTATCTTTGAAAATCTCTTCAGAATTTAATTATTTTTTAAAAAGGCAAGAGGGGCGCCTGGGTGGCGCAGTCGGTTAAGCGTCCGACTTCAGCCAGGTCACGATCTCGCGGTCCGTGAGTTCGAGCCCCGCGTCGGGCTCTGGGCTGATGGCTCAGAGCCTGGAGCCTGTTTCCGATTCTGTGTCTCCCTCTCTCTCTGCCCCTCCCCCGTTCATGCTCTGTCTCTCTCTGTCCCAAAAATAAATAAACGTTGAAAAAAAATTTTTTTTAAATAAATAAATAAATAAAAAATAAAAAGGCAAGTGACCCACCACTTTTTTTTAATTACCTTGAATTCTGTGATCTGCTATTAAAAGGGTAAATATACCAGTTTCTTCTGCAAGTCCACTTGTCCACACAGAACTTCTAGAAATACAAGTTTTAGGGAGCTGTTCGAATTTTATGCTCGTGGCTTGGGCTGTGGCTGAGTTCCACCGATCTTCCAACTCCAGTAGTTATTTGCTGAATGCAATCACCCATTTCGTATGTCTTCTAACATTTGCTCATACAGTAAAAAAAAAAATAAAAATAATAATAAAAGCACACTTGTTCTTGCCTTCAGTCACACTTATGTTCATTGATTCAGTTCAATTATGTAGCTGTATACGATTACAAACATCATTTGTGGCACTGTATTATTTCTATGCACCTAAAAAGTTTGCATGGCATATCTCGCACCCAGAAAGGGTATGGGAGATAGGAGTAAATGAAACCGTGTTGCTTATTGAGAACATAATTTCCAGGGAAAGACGAGCGCTGTTTTGCTCCAGTGGTGTGGGAAACACTGCAATGTCACCGCCTGGCCGGGACATAACCAGGGGCCTGCTAATTTGCAGAAAGCATACTTAAGAAACAAATTGGGTTATTTATTTGGAGAAAGAGAGCGAGTAGGGGAGGGGCAGAGAGAGAGAGGGGACCAAGGATCCAAGCAGGTCCCTCATTCGGTGCACGGAGCCCAACGCGGGGCCCGATCCCATGACAGTGAGGTGATGAACTGAGCTGAAATCGAGAGTCGGACACCTCACCAACTGAGCCGTCCAGGTGTCCGAGAAGCACACTTTTAGCATCTAAATAAATAAGCTTCATGATTTCCATGCAAGTTGCCCCGGGGCCCAGAAAAGCCTTCCCTATCACTGACTTAGGCTAAACAACACTCAGGTATCCTAACGTCCTCTGAATAATCTGTGAAAATATGGAGACATTTTGCTGTTACCAAAGAGACAAGGATTGGCTAAGAACAATCTCACTTTACAGATTATTGAATTGGCAACATTCATAAAAAGGCCCCTGGAGAATATTTCCCAGATGTAGGAATTGGAGACCTAGAGGTTCAGTTCTCCAAGAGTTTTGAAGAGGTGAACAAGTCATGTGAAAATAACGCTGGCCACGGGATTAGGGTGTGCCTCTGTGCATCAGCCTGTGTGCACGCGTGCATGTGGGGTGTGTGCGTGCACGTGTGGGGGCGATGTGCACGTGTGTGTTTGCGGGTGTGTGCACAAGTGTGTGTACCGGCATATGTGTGTGTGTGCACGCATGCATGTTCACGTGTGTGCACGCGTGCTTGTGTGGGCCTGTGTGTGTGCACATGTGCGGGTGCAGGTGTGTGTGTGTGCACGAGTGCCTGTGTGGGTATGTGCATGTGTGGGCCTGTGCGTGTGCACAAGTGTGTATGCAGGTGTGTGTGCACGAGTGTGTGTATGAACATGTGCACGTGTTCAGGTGCAGGTGTGTGTGTGTGTGTATGAGTGCCTATGTGGGTATGTGCATGTGTGGGCGTGTGTGGGCCTGTGTGTGTGCACGTGTGTGTGTATGGGCCTGTGCGTGTGCACAAGTGTGTATGCAGGTGTGCGTGTGTGCACGAGTGCCTGTATGGGCCTGTGTGTGTGCACAAGTGCACGTGAGGGCACGTGTGCATGCACGTGTGTGTGTGCACGAGTGCCTGTATGGGCATGTGCATGTGTGGGCGTGTATGGGCCTGTGCGTGTGCGGGCGTGTGTGTGTGTGTGCACAAGTGCGTGTGCGGGCCTGTGCGTGTGTGTGCGCGGGTGCGGGTGCATGCACGCATGAGCGTATGGGCCTGTGTGCGTGCACGAGCCCGTGTGCGGGCGCATACGTGCCCGTGCGCGTGCCGCTCTTCGGGCGCATGTGAGCGCGAGCGTGTGCGTGCAGCTGTGTCTTTCAGAACCGAGTCTGTCCTCGGCTTACTTGGCGCAGTCCGCGCTCACCACGCCCAATCGGAAGGAGCCGTACACACGTGTGCCCGGGCCCAGCCTCCTCCCCGGCAGTTCTGCCGGCAGCTTGCGAGGTGGGCACGGTTAACAAGCCCTACAGCTGGCAGCTCTGTGCAGACATAATTGCACATGAATGGCGGGGGGCGGGCACCGCGGCAGAAATAAAGCAGACAGCAAGCAAGGGGAGAAGTGGCGCCGTAAACAAGCGGCATATTTTCCCCTCCGCGGAGCGAGCCTGTGTGGCTGGAGGCGGTGTCTGTGTGCAGCTTGACTCCGAATCCATATCGCAAACAGCTTCCAGATGCTTCCATCCCCAACCTTCTCGGGAATTCCTGCCCTTCACAGATGCCTCTCCATGAGGGGGGTCTGTCTATAAGTAAAATGGAGTGGATTTCACTAATCATTCATTTCCAATCTTCCTGACGGGACTTTTATTAATAAACTCGCTTCATCTGTCTCTCTGATTGGGGAGAGTTTAATGGCTTAGTCATGTGAAAGGAGAGGAGAGGGGGTGGTCTGCGGGCTGTCCTGTGGGGGAGCGTGTGCCTGCGCGCACTCTCTTTGTTGACTGCGCGCGGGGAGGCAGGACCGCGTGGGCACGAACCGGGTCCTGTTGGCGCCCGGTGCCCGTGCGTCGTGGGACAGACGCCGCCGTGGGGGGGGGGGGGGGGGGGGCGCCGGGGCCGGACTGGGGCAGGACCAGCCCCAGGCCCGCCCTGGGCGCAGCGCTCAGGGGCCATCGGGCCTCGGCCTCCTTGCCTCCACGGCCACCCACCTGCCCCGGGCCCTGCCTCTAATCAGGCTTTCAGCGAGAAACAAAAGGGGGGCTTCCTGCGTCCTCGTGCCCAGCCGGGAGACTAGGAAGCTATTGTGCCTTCTCTCCCAGGTTCCCGGAAGTGGGCTAACCGTGTGGTCTAAGATGCGCCCAAGTCGCAGTTCCGACAGGAGGCCAGGGCGAAACTGCTCGTGACGCCCGTCACGGTCGGGGGCGCCCAGGCCAGCCTGGCCGGCGGGACATCCAGCTCTCTGCTCTCCAGTCCTCGAACAGGACACCCCCCTCACTGGTCCCTGGCCGGTCAGGCCTGGTTTGGCTTCCCAGCTCCAAGCAAGGGGGCCGCTCGTCATGGACGGTGGCTCACATGCCCTCCTGCCCCGTGATTCCACCCGCTGCCCTCAAACACACCGGGGCCTCCTCTCCCCAGCCCCGCCTAGTCCCTTGGGCCGGATGCCCTCTGTGTCCTCTTCTGCCATGCCGTCCTCCTGGCTCTTCCTCTGACTGTGACCCCGCCCTCGGCCAGAGCCGGGGAAATTGTTCTCCACTTACCCATTTTCCTTTGTGGCTTCCCCGTACCTTCCGGCCCCTGCGTTCGCTGCCTCTCGTGAATGATCCGTCTCTTAAGGGCACAGCCCGTACCCAGTGGGCAGCAATTTTGAAGCAAATATTTGCTGAATAGCTGTACTTGGAGACACGTGGTCTCCGGGAGATGAAGTGACTTGCCCGAGACCCTCCACCTGGGAAACGGGAAGCCAAGGAAAGCCGGACCCGTGGGTCTCGAGGCCACCGCTGGGAGCCCAGCCACTCACCGCCTTGGCCTTCAGACGGCACGACTCCGATCTTGGCATCGCCGCTGCTGTGTTGAACATCAATGCTGCCTTCGATGGAGACAAGAGGAGGTCGTCTTCTAAAACAGATTGTAGCGTGTCTTTAAGCGATGCGTGCCGATGGTACCGGGTTGAAAAATGCCCCCCCTCCAAAACTTCCTGTCCATCCGAGACCCTTGGGAAGTGCCTTTCTCCTCATATGTAACGTGGTTAATATGAGGTCACAAACTGGGATTGGCTCGGCCCCGAACCAGGGGCTGGTGTCCTTTTAAGAAGAGAGAAATCTGGGGGTAACTGGGTGGCTCAGTCCATTAAGCGTCCAACTTTGGCTCGGGTCGTGATCTCACCGTTTCATGAGTTTGAGCCCCACGTCGGGCTCTGTGCTGACGGTGCAAAGCCTGCCTGGGATTCTCTCTCTCCCTCTCTCTGCCCCTCCCCCACTTGCACCCGCAATCTCTCTAAAAAATGAGAGAAATCTGGCTGCAGACATGGAAAGAACTCCACGCAAGGACCCACAGGCCGGCGCAGGGAGAAAGCCGTGTGAAAGGGAGACAGATTGATGTGTCTACCAGCCAGGCAAAGGAGGGCTCCATGCAGACACTTCGGGGGAACGCAGTCCTGCTTTCCTTGCTTTTGAACTTGTAGCCTTAAAGCTGTGCAGGAATAAATTTCTGTTGGTTTAAGCAATCTAGTTTGTTTTGTTACTGGTTTGAATCTATGCCGAACAAAGGATCACAAGTGTAAGGGCTCGTTTTAAAGATTAATTTCAATCAAGACATCATTCTTCATCGTGCAAACCTACCCTGAAGTCATGCTCCAAATTCAAACAAGAACTTAGTGAACGAGGTTGGAAAGCGGAATAAAATGTTTACATTTGTTCCATGGCCAAGGTCCATGCGGAAGGAAATGGAATGATTACAAGGTTTAAGTGAAGTTATGAGGATTTCAGTTCCCTGCCTTGGAACGAAGAAGGGTATACGCGTGTCCAGACGTCTCAGCTAGACCGGTGACCGCCACAGGGTCCGCATCGCCGATGTCAGCGCACGCATGACGGGCATGGACTGCTTCGTGTGTAGGACAATCTATGGATAGCACTGGCCATGGGCTCGGCCCACAGCGGAAAGCGTGTGATTCCTTCGCTCTGATGATTGGTCCTGTTAAGCTCATGTTCCACGTGTTGCCTCGGATCACGGGAGTTCCGAAATAAAGGATGCATCGTGGCTGTTGCGCTACCCTCCCCGGTGGGCACATATGCTTCTGTTTCCTCTTCACGCCCGTGATCACCATTTCTATTTCTCTTATTGACACACGGTCAGTGTTAATAATCGATGAAATCCTTGCAGGGACAAACAGATGATAAACGTGGTCTTGGAAAGTCACACAGGCACACGTGTGAAGGAGTTGATCGCCTCCAGCACTGAGCCCCACGTGAGTGCCCACGCCGTCCTGGTTGGCACGGAGCAAGTGGGACACAACGAGCGCCTAAGGTAGACAGGCCGAGCGGAAGATGAGCACTGTCACGGGCAGCGGTGGAGAGGCAGGGGCGCGCCCGGCCAGGCTGGGAGCGGGGACCGCACCGGCTCGGCCGCGGCACGGGGTTGGCGCGTGGAGCCCGGGACCGCCCTGGGTCAGAGGAACGTGATGTCACGTGGCGGGTGCGAGCGCTCGCGGCGCACCCTGGCTGTGACATTTCTGGAAATGCTTTAGCGGGCTGCCTCCCCGGGGGGGGCCGTGAGGCACCCGCTTCGTGTCCCGCTCTTGCTGAGCAGACGCAACAATTGAGACCGGCCGGGAGCCTTCCCTGTGTCGCCCGGGGTCAGCCTTCGAATCTTGAACTGTCACTTCTTATTTCCCGTGGAAAAGTTATAGATAAGAGAGCAACAAGCAAACAAGGTAAAGTAAGCTGGAAAAAAATTACTCAATAAAAGGCAAAGATAAAGCCGTAAAAATAAGCAGCTGCAGTGAAAACAGAAATGCCCGACTGGGCAAAACCGCCACTGAAGGCCAGGCAGGGCCTCTGTCTAGATTAGAAACAAACGAGGCAATAAAGCATGTCTCCAGTGCCAGGCCCGAGGTCCAGCTCGGGGCCCCGTGTCAGGGAGGGTCACGGGTGAAGGCCCCGGAAGGGGGCCGTCCCTTCAGAGAACCACAGTCAGAGGGCGCTGGCCCTGACCGCGGTTTAATGGCGGGAGGGCAGTCAGCTCGGCAGCCACAGGCACACTCGGCTGAACGTGTGGGGCTCCAGATCCTCGGGAAGACAGGGGCCGGATGCCAGCGCCTCGCCCTGTCCCCGTTGCTGTCACAGGCCGCGGACCGCTTCCTAGGGGGCCCCGGAAGACAGCGGGGTCCGCACACACGCCAGGGGGTCTGGCGTCAAACCGATAGAACTGGTTTGAACTGTCCCCTCTCAACTGACTTCTAACATCAACGCGAGCGGGTTAACCTTTTTCATTCAATTTCCTTACCCATCAAATTGGATTAATGGACACGTGCGTCCAACGGTTCCCGTGAAGGTAGAATACAATTCACACACTTAACCACGGCATCCAGCACATCGAACGTTCTAAGTAAATGACAGCTGCTTTTCAGCATCAAAAGGCTCGCATGCACATAGAAGGATAGAACGGAGCCGAAAGGAAAAGGCTCTTCAGACACGAGGGTCACACGCCATCTTATTTGCTGTTGAGGGTGCGCTGTTAATTCCTCTGGAGCCTCCGTTTCCGCCTCAGTCAAAATACTCGCAGACGTCTCCCATGGCATCCCTGCCAGACAAAGTCCCTGTGCGTGCTCGCCCTACGTGTGACACCCTACACCTGCCCAGCCGGGTCACACAAAACCACCGTATGGTCGGGGACGCACGCAGCCCGTCACACTTCCACGAACTGGCCTTCAACACGTTTGTGTATTGGAAGTCCAAACATCCTCCAAATACTGAGTTCCGCACAGGTAGATTGCTTCATTGGTCTTCTGGGCTGTAGCTCAAACGCTCCGAGCGATGTTTCAGGTGTCTGCAAACTTGTATAAAATTAGTGCGTGTGTGTGTGTGTGTGTGTGTGTTTAATATAAAAGTGAAAAGACCTCACTCAACCTCAACAAATTCCCTTCTTGGGAGATTGTGGAGATACGATCTGAAAAAGATTCGTCTCAAAACAAGTGTTTTCTAAGCTCGGAAGGGCATCCCACTCCCTGCTCTCTGTCACACACGCGCGCGCACACACACACACACGTGCCAATTTATGCCCCAGTAGCATCTCCGCGGAAAATTGTCTGAAAACCACAGTGACTATCTGAGGACCCTACCCCACGTGACGCCATGCCTCTGATGACTTTTCTAGGTAACTGGTCAAAGCTCAAGAAAGCTGACCTTGAATGAGACCCTCTGACTGCACACAGCAGAATTGTCTCCAGTGATCTTGTCTGTCCCTTATCTTTGATCATTTCTTTGGATTTTGATGAAGAGAAATGAGTGAATAAACATCTAACAGGACAAACTCTAGGGGACCCTCAGGCACGGAGACCCCGTTGTCCCTCCCCAACTTTAGGGTGTGGAGCATCACCACGCAGGAGGCCGGCCCGAGCCCCCGTGTTCAGAAATTTCACTGGGGCTCCATTGCATAGATGGGATTGATTATTGATTGATTTTCAGGTGGCGAATCTCAGTCTCCAGTCAGTTGATAACCACCTGTCCCCAGGCTCCCAGGCAAATGAAGGTTACCTCCCAGGAGCTGAGACAAAGGCCAGACCTCTTTTGGGACAAGGTCACATTTCTTCCTACACAATATCTGTGGGCTATGGCCTGAAAGGCCATGTTTCACCCCAAAATAGGGAAACCCAGGCTTCAGCAAAGCTGCACAATGTGACGTCAGTGTCACCTGAACTTGCTCTGTATCGCTTCTTTAAAAGCGAGCACACCTGGGGGCGGGGACCTAACTTCTGGGAGCTTCCTCACTTCACGTGGGGTGACGCGACTCTCCCAAGGAGCTGCCGTTATTCTAGCCCGCGCTTTCTTCCTTGTGGCGCCCTAACCGCGTCCACACCGGCCTGTGCTGCCCCCGCCCCCTCATCCAGTGGTGTTTCCTGCCCAACCTCCACGAGCTAGTGCTCGGGTCAACTACCCGATGGGTCCACGACAAGACCCGCCCGCCTTCCAGGGGCTTGCGGTCTGCGGGAAGGAGAGGGACTTCACGCAAGGGATCAAATATCCTTCTGTAAATGCGAGAGCAGGTGTTCCTTCACGAGGGGCTCGTGCAGAGTCCTTCCAAGGGAAGGAAGCCCCCGAACTAGACAGTGAAGAAGGGACACCCGTCAGGGGGGGAAGGCGTCTCGGGCAGGGGCAGAGCTAAGGCGCACCCCGCTCCCAGTCACCCGGCTGCGACGGGTCTCCCCCAGCCTCCCGAGCGGCAGCCCCGGTCCCCAGCCTGCTGGTACTTGGAGGGGCAGGTTCGGGGCCTCCGGAGGGCGGAGACACAGAGGGGGGTGGAGAAGCGTGTTCTCACTGGCACCGAGTCTGCGGTCGTCTTGGGCTTCAGCTGCACCGCCGTGGGGAGTCGATCCGGCTGCCCAGGGTTTATGTTCTGTTAGAGCATCGCGAGCCGCCTGTGCACAGGTCTGATACGATGGTCTCAACGGGAGAGTGAAAAATGAAACCACTGACCCCCCAGGAGGAGAACCCGCAGACTTTCCCCCCGACAGGGGGGAATCCCGCAGTGAGGTCAGGGGAGGGGCTGGGACAGCGAGGGAGGAAGACGTCCGCCATGAGGGTTGCCAGCAGCTCAGCCTCCCGGTGTGGACGAGGGTGAGGGGTCAGAGAAGCTCCCCGCAGGGCGGGGCGCGCGCAGCCGCAGGGACCCAGGGAGCCGCCTCTGGCCCCGACCGTCCGCGGGGCTGCGGTGACCGGGGGCCCCCCTGCCCCAGGGTGCAGAGGAAACACGCCCGCCCATCCCCCGCAGGTGGCTGGCCGTGGGGGTCCAGCCTGTGTGCCACACGCACCCACCGCCCCGGCTGCGCTAGCTGCCTCCCAAGGCTGCGCCCGCCCACCGGACCACACGCTGCCCCCTGGTGAAGGGCACGGGCTCTTTCTGGGCGTGACACTGGATTTCTCATAGAAGCAGGTACGTGCTCTTTGTCCCGCTCCGGCCACAGAGCACACAGAACCCTCAGAATCTGCCAAGTGTGACAGCAGTCAGGGGGTTCCTGACTTTCCTAACGGGCTTCTGTGGACGAGGGACTTTGGAGAGCTGCTGAGGTTGGGGCTGGGGGCGAGGAGGGAGGGGGCCGGCGGCTGGACCGGTCGGTACGGGAGCCCCTGTGTGACGAAGTCCCCACTGAGCCCAGAGGAGGGGGGCAGGGAGCCTCGAGGTGGTGAGCTCTGGGGTCGTCTCCGGGACAGAGCCCCGACCACGGGACCCAGCACCAGGGCCAGGGGGACAGTGAGGGGAGAGCGCCCTGGTGGGTGGGATGGTGCGGGCCGGACGGGGGCCTCTGTCCAGCTCCTTCCGGTCCGTGGACGTTCCCACTTCCCAGAGCCGGGCTTCCGGCAACGCTGGCCCATCTGGCTGTGCCAGTGAGTGGGGGACTCAGCTGTCCTTTGCCGGGGCCTGTTCCACACTCTTCCTCACGAAGGTCCCGCTGCTGAATCTGCAAACCTGCGACGCCTCACACCCAGCCCCCCAGCACCTCGAAACCCCAGTGCTCCTCGGATGCTGCGCCCTCCTCCCAGGACACACGCCCAGCAGGAAGCAACGGCCATTATTTCAGGGGACGGAGTCTATAGGAGGTCGCCGTCGACACAAAGGCATTTCCAGTGAGTTTATATTTTAAGGCTCAATATCTTTATTCCCTTCAGAAACAAAATATTGATGCAATCAGGAAAACTAGGAAGAATTTTATACACGTTACCACCCCTTGAAGATTGACCTTCAAACACGACCTGTGCCAGCCCCCAGCCTCCTCGACCTACTCCTGACCGTTTCAGCTCCTGTGTCACATGGTCACTTGTGCGTTTGTCAAGAAAGTGTTGCCCTTGCTGTTGTCGTTTTCCTTCACCAAACACTTGGCTGACGGTGGGAATTACTCTTTCCTAATTTGGAGACCAAAGCTGTCCGCGTCAGCTCGCCTCTGAATGGGGTCTTTGGACGTGAGCTCCGTTAATCACCGATGGCTGAATCAGAAGACCAGCCTCACGGTGGGAGAGGGAAGCGTGTCTTAAAAGCCACAAGTGGAGAAGCGGGGACATCGGCACCAGATGGCCCCAGTACACAGAGCCACCATGAAAGGCTATTCAAAACAATTACCTCTGATTCACGCGAAGCAGAAATAAACAACCACCCATTCGAGTGGGAATTAGTTCCACTACCTTCATCGAAGTCATCAAAACAACGTTCTCCAAGCCGGTGTCCCCCAGAAGTACCTCAGGAGCACGGGGCCACGGCAACGTGGGCTTGTTTTGGGTCTGTGACCCAAGCCAGAGATGACGTGGCACCCGCAGTCCGGACCGCCCTCTTGCGGAATGCGTTGACGCTTGGACTGGTCCTGAACGCACCTCTGAGTGGCTCTCCACCTGAGCGGGTCCGTCTCACCAACTGCAAGTGCGTGTGCCTAGGGGTGAGCGGGCTTCCATTTGTGTCCTCCGAGAAGGGGCTAGACGGTCCCCTCCGAGCCCTTGACGCGGGAGGATCTGTGTGAATGAGTGGCCGCGCCGCCCCACCCCCGTCGTTCTTCCACTGGGAGCTGGCCTCCCCCTTAGCACACCTGTGGCTGTCCCGGGACACAGGATCCTGCGTCCCCCCCCCCGCCCCGGGCCGCAGGAAGCCCCAGGCCCGGGCGCCCCGTCCTCCCGTCCGCCCTCGCTGGAAGCCTTACCGGCCCCTGTGGGGCAACGCGGATGAGGGCCCCTCTCCCCACATCTCCCTTGTTCACGAGATGCTGGCCCAGACCGTGTGGCCGCTTCGCTCCCTTCTGGTGCTCCCCAAAGCCTCACCTTTGAACTGGTGGAAAGCTGGAAAGCGCTTAATGAAGCATTTGGGTTCAGATAGCTCCTTTCTTCTTCGGAGGTCGGGGCTCACAAACCAGGATTTTGCATTTGCAGCAACCAGCACCACAGATCTGAAAAAAAACAAGGTGTCACGTAGGAAGAGGGAGGCATGAAGAGGGCAGGCTACCGGGCAGGACGACGGGGACGGTGAGGGCTCCATTCCCACAGGCCGCAGCCCAACCAGTCCCAGGAGTCCGTCAGACCGTCAACGCTGCCTCTCCGCTTGTGGGGCTGGGGGCCGAATCCCCTAAATGGAGACCAAGCTGCTTTTTTGCTGCAGAAAGCACCCCTGCGCAAACGTCCCCACCGCTTTGTTTCATAATCTGTATTTTGCTCCGCTTAATGCATTCTTCCCCACCGTTGCCAGATATCCAGGGGCGATGCGTGAATAACAAGATGGCAGGGACAAACCCACCATTAAATGGTAATTACTCAGGAAGCACAGTCCCCAGCATGGCTGTGCAGACTCTGTCCCACCCTGCCCCTCACCACCGGGCTTCCTCCTTCCCCGTCCACCTCCCTCCGAACGCCAGCTCTCCTCCTGCGCGTCCTACAAATCTCAAATTAAACTGAGCATCCTCCCAAAAGGCCTTCCCTTGCGCCCAGCCCCCATCCCGGGGTCCCTAACCCCTCTGTGCTCCAATGGCACGTGTCCACGGCACGCCTTACAGACGGTGGCCTGGCCGTCCGTCTCTTTGTCCGTCTTCGTCAAAGTGGAACTCCCGTGAGACCACCATCGGGCTTTCAGGCCCCGGAATCTAGAGCGTCTGCATTTAGTAGGCGCCCAGTGAATGCTGGCTGAGTAAGCGAAGCTGTGAGGCTTCTGTGCTCCCCGGCTGGCATCAGAAAATCGCTCTTCCTCTGTTTCCACGTTCCGTATCTCGAGGGCGGGGGACCATCGCCTCCCTCACAAGACTGTGAAACAGGCAGGAGGAATATATCGCTCCAGAACGGTTTTCCAAAAGCTTGGGCTGCAGAAGATTTACCGTGTAGAATGACTTGGCAAATTAATATCGAATTAATAGACTCGCAAATCACTTGAAACCTTCTTGGTGATTGGGCGAAGGTGAAAAGTGCTAAGTCATTGTGATTCAGCGCATTTTGGGGTTCATTATCTGTTTCACTGAGTGGAAAAACTTGCTTTCGTTCTAGCACAAAGGGAGACTCGGGATCCTGATGAGACACATGTTAATGAAATCAGCCTGGATATAGCGATTTCCCTCCACTAACATTACCATCATTGCCTCTTGGAAAGGAAGGAGGCAGCACCAAGGAATCTCTTCTTAAAAAATCAAGAAGTGGGTGCAGGGATTTCAGACATGAAATCGAGGCCGGCAAAGAAGATAAACAACTTTGTAATCGTGAGACGTGATCCTTAACACCAGTTCTGGAAAGAGTTCACCGTCTACAGAAGTTGATTTCTAATTAGATGTGAATTATACTGTTTTCTATATTATGTTTAATTAAAGAATGAGCAAATAGTTGTGACAACTGGCAAGATGGTTATTTTGTACCATCTCGGGCTCAGCTACAGCTACAAAAGGGGCAGGCAATCAGCAATTGTCTTTAAAAAAAGCACTTAGTATAAAATGATTAGTTTCATCAATTTAGACCTATTTTCTTAAACAAATAGAAATACTGGAATAGCTTTGTCTGTTCAGATTGGAAGACCTTTTTATAACTGAAAAGGAAGACTATTTAGATACCATCCGTTCTCCTCAAGAGGGCAAATTGGTTCATTTCACATTATTAACACTTACCACGTTTACCACGGCGCAGGAGAAGCCTCCGGTCCCTTGCCAGATACTAAGTCACCGGATTGCAGTGTCCTACTACGTAAAAGCCTTAAATGTTATGGACGTATAGGGTCTTTTAACGTGCTGGTGCTTTATTATTCAAAAGAAAATTGCATTTGCAGAATCATGATCATTGATGTATTATAACCGCAAAATATTTGTATTTATGTAAATACAGAAAGCTTGACTTAACGGAGGGGAAAGAATTAGCCTGGTAAACACATCTCCACTTTAAATAGCAATTATGTTTACATAGGAACGCGCTCAGACCCACACGCTGCCTTTTGGCACGTTTGAGTAGAAAGATGACTGTTTCCTCTGAAAACCAACTTCTGAACCCTCGGGGTCAGTGTAAATAATTCGAAAGTCACTATGCTCGATATAAACCGTGCAGTTTCCTAGAGATGTGCCCTCTGTGTAGTCACGCACGTATACACGCGCACATATTCTGAGTTCAGCTGGCTAATGGCAAACTGACAAATTACTTGGGCTACGCGGAGAAATACACATCACAGAAATCAGGACATAGTGTTTAGTGTTTTAAAATCAAGTAACGTATCTTACCACCTCACCTACAAAAACAAAACACCCACAAATATTGTAGTGTGAAAAAAAAAAACAAAAAAAAAACCCCTCTCTTAATTTGAAATAAAATTGCATGCTGTAACAGATCATTTTAAAACACTTTGGGCCGGTCCAACAAACACAGGGTCAGGAAACATTGCTGGTACCACATTCTTCCGTCTGTTTTAGGCCATGGGGAAGCTCCTGGGTTATGAAGGTAGGTTTACACCCACGCTGAACTCATTTCAAAGGTGGTCTAAAGAAACACCAAGTTCAGCCTGGGCACTCTGTCACTGTAAACCAAACATTTTCCCAGGATCAGGAGTATATAAAATCATTCTACTTAAATACTGTTGTGAACCTGATACTGATTCTGTTTTCTTAGGTTAGACGTTTTACTACATCTTGTTTTGTCATAGCATAAATATGCTTAAAAGTGGGGAAGGATAATCGCATTTACTGGCTTGTTCCATTAGCGAGATATTCATTTCTAGCAATCTGAATTTTATAGACACTATTACATTATACCCTTTTAATCAACAGAGCTTGAGTTCTTATCAGTACATTTTGCATTATGATGGAAGACATTGATTAAGTTGTGCTTAATGGATTATCAGATATTATCTTCTGTGCAATTTGTAAAGAATTAAGTTAATAATTTTCCAATCTTAAGGTCCAGAAAATTTGGTTTCTTTAATAAGGCATGATTTATTACTTGTCCAATGATGAGTTTGACATAGTGTGTGGGAATTAAATTTAGGAAGGTTTTCTGAGCATCTAGGAAAGAACATACGTACACAGAATAAGTATAATCTGAGACAATGATTTCCCACTCAGTATTTTATTGACATGAAGTTAATGCATTTAAAGTAGGACACCATCAACTAACTTTAGAGAAGAATGGTGCTGCTAAATGCCATTAGGCAAACACAGATAAATAAAAATCTGTGTTTCAAAACAGCTTATGAAACGCATCCGACGGAATGGAACGATAATATAATAAAAAAAGACACAAGCTTCTTATTGGGTGGTTTAGTAGAATGGACTAACCTGTCATGCTTAAAAAAAGAAAAAGAAAATCAAACATCTCCAGTGAAGAAAACGTTGTGGAACTAGGCTGGGTGGTATTTCATTTCAAAAGAACACATATTGAGACACTTTGTAATTATGTGTAGAGAAACTTGGAATTTTAAAAATAGGAACGGTCATGAATCCCTCAGGTCTGCAAAGATTTCAATCTACTTACAATATCAGTTATTGCTTTTTCCCGATTATTTTTTTCCCTTAATCCTACCTCATTTCTTCTAAAATTACCTCTACATGCATTACTTTAAAAAAAAATGAGAAATATCTTTATCAGCGTGCAATACCTCCATCCCATAATATTTCTTAACCGAGTAATTCATTATGTTTGCTCCTAGCCCCCTCCTTAAAATTGCAAACGTGACTGCTCACACTGGAAGGTCAGTGAGTGCAAGAAAACACGACGTTGACCACTCTAAATATAACCAGTCCCGTGAAGAAGGTTGATGCCTGTCGCACACACCAAAATAAAAGTAAAAAATTTAGACACTTCTTTGACAAAATCAGAATCTCAATGTCCAAATGGTTGGCTTGGAGAGATTAATCATTTGGATAATTAAAGGTTTTTCTTCTCCTCTGCATGATTTGTTACAAGGTTAATTATAATCATATCTTCAGGAATATTAAGTAGACGACAAGTCTTTGTGTATATACATACAATTATAACAGGAATATTTTTAACTAGGATCACTTCTCTAGTGATAGCAGGACACAACATGGAACGAGCCAGTGAATTTCTCAGACGCCGGGTACAGGGCCTTGGCGTCCTGCAAACAGGCCTCTCCCTCCCCCAAGTTGTCCCCAAGCCCCAGGCGCCACGAGTGGCCGGACGCGTCCCGGAGGACCGGGTGCCAGGTGTAACTGCAACTCGAAAGCACTAGATTTTGGAAAACGTCACTTCCCGGAGGCGATTTTTTTTTTTTTTTTGGTACTTACATTTTCTGTGCGAGTAAAAACCCGTTTTGTGGAAGCACCATATAAACCTTCAGTGTGTTTTGGAGGTGTTTCAGGTTTGTAACAGAGCGTTTATTTTTTTAAAAAGCCAAGCAGAAACAAAGAAAACAGCAAGCTTGGGAAGTGTGATTACCACAAACAATTGATTCCGCTCTAAACATCTGAACCGTATAGGAAGCAACAGCTGCATTTGGGTAAATACATCAAATATACAGAAATATATAAAACTTAATCATGTCATTTATAGTGCGGCTGTTAAGCTGCAAATTGCATCGGAAAACAAGTTAAAAAAAAAAGAAGAAGAAAAGGGAGTCACCTCAACAATCCGCCCACACGGCTCTTTCACATTAAACCGGAAACCGATTCCGCATCCGCGTGAAATGGATCAGATCTGGCCGGTAACCAGTTTGCCAGGTCACCAGCTCTGTCGCTGGCGCTCCCGCGCCCCAGACGCCGCAGCCACAGGCCTCCAGGATGTTCCCCCTCCCGGGCTGTGGACCAGGACTGGCTCCCTCAGTTCAGGACGGAAATGCAGCGGTGGCCCCAGGACGGGACCAAGGGCGGGTGGGAGGGGCAGGCCCAGGCACAGACTCCGGGCTCAGCGGGACTGGGCGATGCTGAGGACGACGCCCACCAAGCGTGGAAGAGACATCCCTGGGTCACTTCCTCTTCCCGCCAGAACTCCTAGACGTGGCCCAGAGTTAGATGAGCCCACCTTGCTCCCACATTAAATATTTGGGTTAGCTGGATATGGTGCCCACTCACCTGCACCGGACCCCAGGACATTTTGCTTAACCCCGCGTTTATTTGAACCTCCTTCTCTGGCCCACAGCATCCCGGAATTCTCTCTCCCCTTTGGCAGTCACTCTCACTTCCCAGGGCCCTGATCCGGGGGACGGGGGTGGGGGGGGGGGCACAGCCCCATTTTATCTTGCTGGAAATTTAGTGCTCACCGTGGCCTTCAGACATCAGGAAGGCCGTGTGTCAATTCAGGCTGTGTGGCGTAGTGCGTATATTCTGGATATTTTGACCGTGTTTGTGATTTGGGGACAGTTGGGGAAAAGCAAAGAGGTGTCCCTGGCTGCAGAGAAATGTCTGACACGTTTATAAAACAACTTTCAAGGCTGCAGTCGATGATCAAAGACGTGTTACGGTACGTGCACTAACCTGGCCCGGTATTTTAAGGCGCGTACGCTTAAGCCCAGGGAGGCCTTTTAAAGTGAAGTGTATACATTTGGTGATTCCTTATTTCTCAATGCAAGGACACCCGTCCGACTCCGTGCGTATTTGCTGCAATAATAGTCGGCATCCGTGAGGGTCTTCCCACGTGCCAGTGCTGCATTACTTGCTCTGTGGGTTCGTGGCGGTCCCACGCCAGCTCTGTGACCCGGCCTCGACTTTCTCAATTCACGGGTGAGGAGATAGGAACCTCTGGAATTAAGAGACCCTCCCAGAATCGTACAAACAGCCGGAGAGGTGGGAACGCCGACACGAGGCCCCCGGAGACGGCGCCCGTAGCCCTCGCCGCTGCTCACAACCACCCGATACAGAGAGGGTGTGCCCTGGATGCTGGCATCCCCTGCGGGGACCCGTGTGTCACTTCCCGGGAAACAAAGACAGCGGAGCTGTGCCCACTGGGATCTTACGTGGTGGGATGCGTCGATCGGCTCAAACTGGATGTCCGTACCCCAGTTCTAGGGAAATTCTGGGGTTAGCCTTGCAAACTGTGGAATGATTCTGTCTCCCTGGGCACCCGTCACCCCACAGAAGACGCTTCGCTGTCGAAGGCCTGTCCACGCAGGGCTGGGGTCTAGGGAGCCATCGGCGAGGGGCCTCCCTTTGCGTTTCGGGAACAAGTCAGAAACCTCGAATGCTTTCTGGGGTTCTGCTTTGAACCGACCCCCAGGACTGGACCACTTGTATCCCGTGCCGCTGGAACGGAGAACGACCACCCCTGCGTCTGGGGGCAGCCAGTCGGGAACAGAAAAATCCCCACCGAGAGCTACAAACACAAACAGTGCCCGTCATGCAGAAATTGCCTTGGCGTGTGGGTCATTGGTGATTTCATTTGTAAGTAATGTTTTGATTGTCACAGATTATATGTTGTTCTCCTCCCCTGACATTTGCCATGCAGCGGGATTGATTTTTGTGCTCCAGTATGAAAAGGTCACTTTGATCAATGCAGTGTAATTGGCACTAAATTAGGATCATATCAGGTTATTTTGCTATTTAATGATGAAATATTAAAGAAAAGCATGGGTGAATTGCAAGCACTCGCGAGCACTTTAAACCCGCTGTAATGACGCTCGGTTTTGTGAGAAAAGTGGAGAGAAAAACAGCGAACGTGCCGAAAATGACTGTGATGTGTCGGAGGAGTGGCCCGGAATTCTGTGTTTTCGTCTGCGCTAGACGGAAAGCCCCAGATGCAGGTCGCGAGGCCCAGCAGTCAGTGCTGGTCCGCTGCACAGAGAGAAGCCTTCTAAGGATGCCTACTGATGATGCTTCTTCGAGAGCTAGCTGCCAGGGCTGGGCCTTTTCCTCCTGCACACGGGAATCACGGTTAAAAGCAGCCCTGCGTCTTGCACCCACTTACTAGGCAAACCTCGGCTTTTGGGAGCGTGCGGCGTGGCCGTGGGCCCCTGGGCTGGGGCGCCCCTCTGCTCCAGGAGAGCGGCCCGGGGCCCGAGGCTGGCTGGGATTGGCACCTCCAGTAATTATAAGCATCAGAAGGAGTGTTAAATACCGCGTGTTATTTTCTCCGTTGCAAATAGACGCGTTGCCCCATTATTCTGAAATGTGTTGAGCGAGAGGCTGCATAAGATTATACTTTTAAATGCAGCTAATGTTGCAGGAAATCTGTCGGGTGCTTCACCGCCATGAAGTGCATTCTCGAAACGCAGGCTGAACTTAAATGGCTACTGAAAGATGTTAACCTTTTTAACGGAGAGAAATATGGTGCTGCAAATATTGATAAAATAATTCAGGGTGCCCTTTGATAGGGGAGGGGTGGGGGCAGGGGGGCGGTGATGGCAGGAGCCTTCCACGGGGCTCCTGCACGGCCCCCCGCGCTCAAGGGCACCTGAGAATGAGGAGAATAATGTCTGTTGTGGGGTGAACTGTGTCCCCCAAAAGGATGTGTTGGAGTCCTGACCCCTGATGCCTGTGAATGCATTCTTTGGAAAGAGGGCGTTTGCAGATGCCATCGCATTGGGGTGAGGTCACCCCGGAGGAGGCTGGGCCATGATCCAGCGACTGGTGTCCTCAAGGCAGGAAGGACAGGAGATTGGGGCACAGAGAAGCAGATGAGGTGAGGAGAGGCCACGAAAGCAGAGACACGGAGATGGCGGTGTGCTGTCTACAACCCAGGGGACGCCTTGGAACGGCCCCCTCACCGGAAGCTGGGAGGGGCAGGAAGCCGGGTCTCCACCACAGCCTTTGGAGGGAGCACGGCCCCACCACTCGCTGATTCAGGCTTCCAATCCAGGACCCTGAGAGAGTCAGTTCCCCGTGTCGCAAGCCACCCCGTTTGGGGTGCTTTATTACGGGGGCTCCAGGAAACAAATTCTCCATTAAACTTACATTTTAGCGGGACACGTCCAGGCTATTATGTTTCCCCCAAAATCAAAGATCTGAAAGCCACCCTCAAAGCCATTTGATTTGCTGGCATTAAGTTTTGTTGCTATTCATACTGATAGGGATTTAATGGAAGCCTCCTTGGAATGTGCTGGCCCAAGAACACTAGATTCTCTCGTGACGATTTCAAGACACCTCTGCATGATTCGTCCGCTCGTTACTCAGCGCACATTCACTGACTATGCGCCACGTGCTGGGCTTCGTGCGGGTGCCGGTGAGACGGGTAATTAAATGGCAAACGGGCCTGTGCGAGCCTGAGCAGAGGCAAACGGGGAGAAACTGCATGTGATGTGAGGTGTGTTGGACGGGAACAGGTTTCGGGGCACTCTGCACCTGCAGAACAAGGAAGGGCCCCGGCAGGACGTGGGGCCGCTCTGGATTCCGGAGAAGATGCCAGAGCCCGCCAGGAACACGGCCGTGCACGTGCACGATGCCCACACGGGCAGAAACGTGTGTTCCTGGGGAGGCTGGGACTGAACCTGCTAAAGCAGACAAAGGAAAGGGGGCCGCACCGCAAAGTGCATCCTAGAAGCCCCAGTTGACGGAGAGGCCAGTGGTGGGGCCTCGGCCTGAGCGTGGCCGGAGGCAACCACCTGTGGTTAGCACGGGAAGACGAAGACTAGTGTGCGGATCATGGGGGCTGCGTGTGTCAGGCCGAAGGGTTCAGTGTGTCTTAAAAAGGAACGACTTCTAGACATAGTGCAGGAAAGATCAATGGATACTCAGACGTTCTGATTTCAGGTTGGAGAACGGACGGCAGATAGAGTTGAACCAGGTTGAAGGATGCGCTGGCCAAAGTAAATGAGATGAGGCGTAGGGGGTGGTGACTTATGTGTCGACTTAGCGATGGTCCCCAGAGGTTTATTTAAACACCTGTCTAGATTTCCCGTGAAGATAATTTTTTAGGCATGATTAACATTTAAACCAGCAAAGTTTGAATAAAGCTGATGATTCTCCACGATGTGATGGGCCTCCTCCAATCAGTTGAAGGCTTTAACCACGAAGACAGATTTTGCTCAAGAACGCGAGATTTTGCCCCCAGACAGCCCTCCAGCTCCATCTATAGGGCCTCCACCTTCCTGGGCCTCCAGCCCACTGGTCTGCCCTGTGCATCATCACATATGGTTGCTGGTATCCACAGAGGGCAGGGAAACCCTCTGAAAAGCACAGATCGGTTCCACCAGGGACGACTTTGTCCTCTCTCCAGAGTGGGAAGGGCGCGAAGTCATCAACCGTGCCAAACGACTGTGGTCCCCGTGGGCTGGGCCACAACGAGGGGCTGGCACCAGTCCATGCAGCTGTCCATTGGCCCGACACCAGGCAGGAGACCTAGGAGGAAGCCCCGCTCCTTCCCCGTGCCACACCTCCACCCGAGGGCCCTGATCCAGAGACCTGGTCGTGTTGTCTGCCTGCTGGCTGGGGTCTCCTCTGTGGCACCATCAGCTGGCTGACCCTGGGTAGACCCCATGGTCCGCACAAGATTCTGCCCACCCTCTCACACGTGCCAGCCTGCCCTTGCCCAGAACCCTGCATTTCTTATTATTCCATCTGATGGGGGCCCAGCCCAAACGCACCACTTCCAACAGCTGTAGGGTTGTTGTGATGTCTCTTTGTGTTGGTGCATCTGACAACACCCAGCTTATGATGGGACCCTGGGCTCCAGTGCCCAACACAGCCCAGGCCCAGCATCTCTACAGCAGGTCCCAGGGCCTGGCCGGGGCTTCCTCATAGACAGAAGCATAAATCGACTCTCCAGTTAGGGCTCGCCTCCAGAACCACATTGACCGTAACAGACCGGGCTCCGCTGTGCCTTCCAGCTCCTGTGATCCGGTGACATGACCTCTCACAGCCCACGGAAACCCTTGGAAGAACGTAGGACCCACAGGTCCACATGCTGTCCTTGCCCCCAGCCTCACCTGCGCATCCAGGCTGCATTTTCTCCGCAGCACACACTTTCTTTTCAATCCTCTTGTGTCGATGGCGTTCAGAACCACCAGCATGGTTTGTGCAGCGTGGGGTGTTCCCCAGAAACACAAATTCCCAGCACTGAGGCTCTTCCACGAGCCGGGAGGCCACCAGGCAGGCGCTCGGCAGAGGGGGTCCCGGCCCCGTGCAAACTGGACTAGGTCACCGTGGCCCGTGCTGTACTGTGGACCAGGACGTCACCTGAGTTCTCTAACTTCTCGTGGGTTTGGGAGGAGACGGAAGAGGGCGTGAAGGACAGGGGACCCACAGCCAGGAACAGAAGGTGCTCCGTGTGGGAGCAAGACAGCAGGATCCCTGAACCGCCCCAGGACTTGGCTTCGAGAGGGCTAGTGTGGATCAGCCATTACTTGCGTGCCCGGGGCAGCCCAGCCTTGTCCCCTGCCCCCCCTTCCCCGAGACCCCCGCTTTCTCTTGGGTCTTGGCCGCCAAGCCCTTTCTTGAAGCTGAACATCGCACAGACTTCAGATGAGCAGAGACGTTGCAGCCAAGTGTGGGGGGTGGGGCGGAAGCCGGGTCTTTCTCACCAGCAGCCGCACCACACCTCACACAGCAGCACCCGAGACCCCGGGCCAGAGGCCGGCCGTATCAAGGTGTGTTACCCCCAACAAACGACCCCCTGCGAGGGAATGTGAGTGCCACCCAGGCCCCGTTTCTGAACAGCTGAAACGCTCCGTCAACTGTGCCGAAATAGAAATAACCAGTCCAGCGTCAAGGGTGGCAGGCATGGTGTCTGATCCACGGCCGGGAGCCCACGAGCACTGCTTTCTGTCCGTCCCTCACAGAAGTTTTCACCTGAATCTTCCGTCCTCTACTCGGCGAGGACACAGGCCTGGTCCTGCCGGTGAGACACAAGCGATGTCATCCTGCCCTGGGCTGGGGAGCGCTCGCTTGGGGGACTAGCGTTGCCACAGCTGGGAGAGACAAACCCACACCCTACCCGAGTGTCCAAACAGCACGCTGTCTGTGCTCAAAGAGGTCGGGGAGGCCCCTGTTCCCCAGGCTTCCCAGCCCCTGAGGGCGTGGGGTGGATTTGTGCAGAACCTCTCAGGATTCAGGCCTTGCACACGCCTCCCACTGTACCCTGGACTTAGGTCTGCACCGTGGAGAGAGCGTGCTCGCATCAACACTGTGTATGAAGCATCCAGCTTTTAGAGACTTTCTGCAGTAACTTCCTAAGCTGATAACTAGAGAATCCTCGTAGCCTTTGAGATCTGCTCGAGAAACCAAGGTCCCTAGCTACCTTTATCCTCAACGTTTTACTTGGGTGAATTTAGTACATGGCGAACCAAAAAATAAGTCGGCTTTTGGGTTGCCGCGTGTTGTCAGCCCTGCTCTTCCTGTAGCCGGGGAGCTCCCAGGTTCACGGGGTGCGATCCGCTCGGGGTCCTTCCATTAGAGAGACGGCTCCCCCAGCGGACAGGTTTCCAGTGTGGGCGCCGTGCCCCTCTGCGCCCAGGCATCCAGCACGCAGGGGGTCAGCACCTGGGCGTTCTCCGAAGCTGCCGTTCCGATCCTGGGAGCCTGGTGTCACAAAGAGAGTTTGGTGATTCTCGAGGGGAAAGCATCTTTCCTCTAAAACTGCTGGTGCACATCCAGACTCTCAGAACTCTTTCTTTGTGGTTTCTCCAAGCATCTTCAAAGTTGAAGCGGAACAGTTTAGGGAAAAGTAACATGCCCTTTGATGTCGGTGGACAGCGGGTACAAAATAAACGCACATTAGAACCGTGGCCGTGGAAGACGTGTCTTCTGAAATCTTTTAGTGCTGACGTTGACTCAGAGTGTGTTATAAACAAATTGCAAACAAGCAGGCAGGTTTCCAAGTGGAAATTTTGTTTATCTAGTTTACAGACAGGCAATTCTTAGGCTTTTGACGTTTTAATACACAAACACATACAACGTATTTGAAAAAAATTATATGGCTTCACTCATCCAGAGTGTGATGTTACAAAACTACAGTTGACTGGTAATAATTTGAGACGGAAAATAAAGCACTTACGGAAAAACAAGTACGTTCTTTAAATTGAATTAATGTATTTTTATAGAAAAAGTGTGGTTGGATTAAGACTGGACTTCACAGAACTTTTCATATACCAGTTTATTATTTACTTCCTGGCCTTCTTTTTTTAAGTCTGTTTTTATTTTGAGAAAGAGAGAGACAGACAGAGAGCGAGCCCAGGGGAGGGGCAGGGAGGGAGAGGGAGAGAGAGAATTGCAATCAGGCTTTGTGCTGTCGGCACAGAGCCCAACGTGACACGCTCGATCCCAGGAACCCCGAGGTCATGACCTGAGCTGAAACCAAGAGTCGGACGCTTAACCGATCGAGCCACCCAGGCACTCCTAATATGTGTACTTTTAAACATTAAATTATACAAGTTATTTAAAAACGAATGTAAAATATCAAAAGACATAAAGCAGACATATTCCATAAGTCATTTCTCAAATGTTCATGTTTGGGTGTAATATTTAATTTATTTTTGTCCTATGCCACATATTATTTGGTTCTTTTAATCTTTAAAATAATTTCATTTTTCTTAATTAACATGTACATAATTGTAAGATAGTTCTAGAAGGACTGCTTTAAAAAGCAGCAGGATCCTGACCGTGTCCCTCCCCCAACTTTCCCTCTGCCTAGAGACAGGTGCTTTGACCTCTCTTAGCGGATTCTTTTACCCACTTGAATGTCTCCAAACAGCACTGTTTTGCTGGTCGAGGCTCCAGTGTAGGACTCAGCTGTCATTCAGATCTTCGGCCCATAGACTTCCCCTTTCTCGTCCTCTACCTGGAGTTACAACCTAATGTCAGATGGTACATTTTCAGGGCTTACATTGGTACATTAGTAAATTATGATGGGCTAAACTCGCTTCTAATCGAGACCTCTAATGCTACTTTGAGACGTGCATGGATTCGTGCAAAATCAGGACACAGAATAGCCCTACGGCCCAGATAAACCCCCTGTTTTCCCTTTGCAGTCGGACCCCCACTGATTTGTCCTCAGTGTCCCTAAGCTTTGCCTTTTCCAGAACGTTGTAAAAAAAGAATCATGTAGGGGCTCCTGGGTGGCTCTGTCAGTTGAGCATCTGACTCTCGATTTTGGCTCAGGTCATGATCTCACTGTTCATGAGTTTGAGCCCCGCATCAGGCTCTGCGTTGAGCATAGAGCCTGCTTGGGATTCTCTTCCTCCCTCCCTCTACCCTCTCTCTAAAATTAAATTAACTAATTGATTAAGTAATTTGAAAACAGGAGTCGGCTTTTCTCATCCAGCACAAGGTTTCTGCAGCCATCTTACTTTATACATAGATAGCTCTGTGTCCCCTGGATAGTGTTGAATTGTATATCTTCACCCACTTAAGGAAATTAGGTTCTTTTCAGTTTTGGCCAACTGATTTGGCAATTCGATTTGACAATTAGGAATAAAGTTGCCATAAACATTTCTACGCGGGTTTTTGTGTGGACATTTATTTAAGGCAAACGCCTACGGAGGTATCATTGGGTCACGTGGCAAGGACATGTTTAATTTTGTAAGAAACTGCCTCCCTTGTGCATCTCACAGGCAATGTCTGCGAGTTCCGAATTCTCCATCCGCTCGCCCACACGCGGTTCTGACAGGCACTAATTTTAGGCAGGTAGCCTCGGTCCCCCAACAACACAGTTCAGATCTCCGTTACCTAGGTGTGCCTATTGTGAGTGATCACAGGAAGTAGAGACACTGCTGCTGGGTCATCAGGTCCACAAATCGCGACGAAAATGGCCGACATGCGTTGTGACCAGGACCCATCATGCCACCTCCTTACCCTTGGCCGGTGGCTGATCGGGCCGCGTCTGCCTCCAGTTCACGCACAAACAGCCAAGTGTCCGCCTATGTTGCCCGCTCCCAGCGTTAAACCCATGCGACACTTGCCAAAAATGCAGAGTTGAAGGAGACAAATGGACAACAAAGTAATGAGTGACAATGCCGAAAGTGAAATTTCAATGAAAGGTAAGCGACGTCGCAGAAAATAGCAGCTGACTTGGGAAATGTCAACAAGCACCCAGCAGAGCTCAGGGGCGCAGAATTGCCAGTTGTGCTCACACGGGAAGGCGTCCCAGACAAGGGACCCGGGCACAGACACCCCCCACCCCCACCCCGCCCCACGCTGGTGGGAACTCGGAGCTGCCGCGCCACCCTGCTGTTGGTGTTAGAAGCTGATCCAGACCCAGGGGGGTGAGCGTGTCAGCTGAGCTCCACGTAGAGAGACGCCCCCTCGGTCTCGTAGGTTACACGACAAGGTGGTGATGAGTCTGTTCATTTCGCTCTTGGGGAACCTTTTTACCAAAGAAGCCAATCGTCTTAACTCTTACTGTAAATTACAGTATTAAATAAATATGAGTTGTGCTATTATTCTCATTTCCCTGTACATTTAGTACAACTATGAGACAGCTTCTCGTGTTGTGACAGACGTGTGTAAAGGTCACCGAACAATCTCAATCCCCATTGATTAGTGAGGCTGCGTGTTTCCAGACTCACGACCCTCCACCGGTCGGAACGGCAAGAACTGATGATGCTTTGCGTTGTCAGATGTTTTAGAAAATATTTTCCATTCTAATAAGTGTGTAGTATGATTCTAATTTGTGTTTCCTTAAAGGTAAAATGTGAGCATCTTTTCAGGTGGTTATTTGCCATCTGAATTCTTTCTTTGCTGAAGGGTCTCTGCAAAGCTGTGGCCTAATTTTCAGTTGCCTTTTTTTTTCCCTTAAGTTTTGAGTGTCTATATATTCCGGATATTCTGGGTATAAGATCTTCATCAGATTCGTGGTTTGTCAAGTGGGTGAAGATGTGAGAATGTCTCCTACCGACCAGCTGGTAAGTTCACCCACCACCGTCGGCTGGTGCCCACAGCTCAGCAGGCTGAATGAGCTTTGTGGTCCCTGGTCCCCCAGATCGCACAGGGGTGGCTCGGGCGTCCGGGTGTATGCTGTGTACACAGCGGTCCAGGATATTTTAGAATAAACGGCACTGAAATCTTCCCTTTGCCCCAAAGAGCAAAATGTATCTGCTGCAAGGAGTTTGAAGTAACAAAAATACCCCCCTCTTTCTCTTTGGGTTTCCATAGTGCTTAAAATCAGCTATTAATATCATGAGTTCCCAAATTTTATTGGGAAAATATTAACCAAACACCAATTATTTGGTACTATTCTAGGAGCTGGAGAAGTGTAACACTGAAAAAGAAAAAAAAAAAAGAGACCCTTTGATAATATGACATTTTACGCAAATTGTGTTACAATAAATACTGTATATGTTCTCGAGAAAGTAAGGACATGGCTGTCAGCTCATTTCCATGGTGTGGTGGCCACGTGGCGTCGTGTCTCCAACTGGCAGATTGGCAAGCCACCGGCTCCCCTTTAATTAGTAGAAATTCTTTCTTTTCCTAGAGAAACAACCTTGACATTTTGGTTTTCTCATCTTCGTAAAACATCTGGTTATAAGATGTCATATTTACAGAAGTTATTGTGAACATCACACAATTCATCTATCCAAGAGCAAGGGTGGAGACCATCCTACACGTCTGCAGACTTGTTCATCATATTTCATTGGAATAACAAAGGCTCACTAACGCTTTATTAACCACACACGTTGTATACACGTCGTTTCCTGAAATCTTACTGCAGACTTAATGACGGACTTGCCATAGTAATCAAAAAGTAAAGTGAAGCACAAGGGGTTAAAATACCAAGTCTAAGGTCCTAGAATAAGAGGCAAATGGGGCAAATAAATAAAGCCATTCTTTATTTATTTTTGAGAGAGAGAGAGAGGGACAGAGCATGAATGGGGGAGGAGCAGAGAGAGAGGGAGACACAGAATCCCAAGCAGGCTCCAGGCTCTGAGCCATCAGCACAGAGCCTGACGCGGGGATCAAACCCACGAACAGCGAGATCATGACCTGAGCCGAAGTGGGACGTTCAACCGACTGAGCCACCCAGGCGCCCCTCCTTGAATTATTAAAAATTGCTTTTGCTCCATTACTAAAAGTAAGTTTACACCTTAACTAAAACAGAGCACTACATTGCATACCCACAGATGCCTATACCTCAAAAATGTCTGAAGTGAGCAAAAGGAAGTTGAAATGTCAACGTCTGCAAGGGAATGTCCACTCTGAAACTGGGGACAGCCCCATCTTTGAGACATAGCTCTTTCTGGGCAGAAACTGCTAGGGCGTAATTGGCTTATAAACGGACAGCGTCTTCATTCCTGTCCCCTTCCTCCTCAGTGAGAAGACAGGCCTGGGGTGTCCTGTTCCAGGACCACCTGGTGCCTCTGAAATCCTGCCAGCAAAGGATCCCAGACGCGGGCAGGGCGGGAAGAGGTGAGGTGGGCAGCACAAGCAGGGAGGGAGGGGAACTTAGCTCTGCGGAGAACAATGTGGGCACGCTCGGGAGAGCGCCAGGCACTCTGTCTGATCAGGAGCAGGTCAGGTCCCCCTTCCCTTTTCGGGGACTGCTCACTTCCTTCCAGAAGCGTGGGCCAGTGGATTCTCCATGATACCAGTACTAAGGGGGTTGACAGAAGAGAAAACAGCATCGTTAACAGGAAATTATCGGGCGTTTTTTCAAACATGAGAGAGAGTCTCAGTTGGGAGTCATGTGTATACCCTGACACATATGTGTATAGTTATATGTACACACGTGAGTATTTATATACATGGGTCTAGTGACCTAGTAGGTGGTTTTAAAACAAGGACACATGCAATAGTGCAATAAATTTGGTGATGTGTAGAAACAGATCAAGCTATAATAAAGAAAATCCATTTATAATATCATGTGAATATATTATGTAATTATGCTTATGACATATATTATATATACAGTATTACATAGGGGGAAAAACACAATAAAACCACCAAGTCAACTTTTATTTGAGAACACTATAACACAACTTTGAGGTATGTACAATAAATCTTGAATAAATAAAATAGTTTATTTTTGGTTGAAAAGCCTCAATACCAAAAGGACCATCGGTTATCAACTATCCTTATATACGCTAACATATTTAATGTGATACCCATGAAAATTCCACCCGTTTACAATGGGTGAATTTAGGAATTTTATCAAACCGCTTCTAAGATTCATCTGGAAGAAGAGAAACACCTTCGAATAACTTTGAAGAAAATAATTACTATTTCCCATAGGAAGCATCTGCCGTGTGCCCGGCATTGTGTGTTTCCACTTTGGTTTTTTTTTGTATCGTTCAGTCCTCGAAGCAAGCAGCCCTGTGGGGTAACTACAGTTGTCAATCCCACTGTAGAGACCGAGCGTGTCCATTGCAAAGTTTCGATAATGAACGGAATGTGCTCGTGTGGACAGAACCAGTTACCCAGACACGGGCTCTAAGCACAGGGAGAAATTTATTTGGTGAAACAGACACATGTGAAATCATCAGGAACAAAATATCGGTTAATAAACAGTGCTGTAAAAAGTAGGCTGGAGCTCTGCACCACCCTTCCCACTACAATAAATCTGGTGTCAGTAAAGATCTCAGCGTAAACAGCAACACAAGCATCAGACACACAAGAAGCTTGAACGCAAACAGATAGAAGCCAGCTCTCTGATTGCAAAGTGTGTGATATGCAAATTGATAGAGAAGTGATAACAGAAGAAAGCTGGATCGCCAATAAAATACGAACAGATGCTCCATTTCACTGACGATCCAATAGCAACAAATAAAAATTACCCTGAAATTTCATTTGTCTTCGGTCGTTCTTGAAAAAAGACATAAAAAAAAAATCTGGTAACCTTTCCCATGTGGGTCAGCATGGGAATGAGCACTGATGGGCAGTTTCTGGATGATCTGACAAACTACATCACAACGATCAAAATTTAAAATGGGCTCAGCCTTAACAGTCAAATCTGATTCTGCTATATTTAACGGGAAGAAGTAGATAAGTCAAAAAAAAAAAAAAGAGAGAGATATAAGTGCAATAATGTTCATTACAACATTATTTATATTAGAGGAAATTGGAATCGACCTGAATGTCCATCAAAGGAAATCTGTTAAATAAATTAGAGACATCTATACTATTCAGCTGTTAAAAAGAATGATGCAAATCCACATCTGCTGACCTGGAAAAATGTCCACGAGCAAACAATGCAGTTTGCACAATGGCCCGCGATACACGATCCCACGTGCACGTGCTTGTGGGAGAGGAAACTTACAAACGGGAACACCCAAGTTTCATTTTTATTTCTCACAGGTACGGGGGTTTGGGTCACACCAGTTGGCTCCTTGACAAATACGTGCCCCAATCACTTTCCTGAGCCTGCTCTCAAAGCCGGGTAATGTTGAGATAAGAAGTATATCCTATTTCCTTCTTTGGGTGGTGTTTCTCACTTTCTTCTATTTAATAAGCCATGATATTTTGTTCCTAGCCAAAAAACATGAAAGCCGTATAGCATTCAGTGTAATTCCCCAGAAGTTGGCATGGCGATGGAAAAACACAGTCCGCTCTCTTGACCTGTGACTGACAATTTCAATACTAGTCTTGAGTATTTATGTAGAATTAAATAGCTTCTTTCCCTATAACCCACAATTTTTCTGGTGGGATATTAAACCCGTATGGTTTCGTGACATAATTTGAAAAACGTAAATGTGTTTCCCGAGATGCAAATATTTTACGTGCAGGGCGAAGTGATCACCTGTAGATCAGGTGCTCGCCGTGGGCCCCAGGGTGAGAAAGGAAGGCGTTAGTACAGGTCCTGCTCGCCTACACTGTGTGTGGGGAGACAGTTGTGATGCATATTTATAGATTTGCTTCTGCAAACAGAGAAGCACCAGCCTTCTCATGCAGCAAATCTTATTTCCGATACAAATTTGAAAGTCTGTGAAGCATGATAATATTAACTCTCGGATCCATGACCTCCCATAAAACAAAAGGAGGATGAGTGGTAGGTTAAAGGATTCGAATGATGCCCGTGGACCGGCGCGCTCCCGTAATGACTGGGGAAGATTTATATGCTCTCTGTAGGTATAATTAGACACCCACAAACCCGTCTGACCCCGCCGGGGTGGAGAGATCGTCCGCTTTTTGTTTCAGCGGCCGAATCAATACTCACACGTTTTACCACCGTGGAGTGAAATTGAGGAAATGAAAATCGGATAATTTTGTTCCCTGTGCAGTCTAGACAGAGGAGAGCCGTGTTAGCCTTTGACAGGAAGATCTATTTCCAGTTTCTCAAAAGGCTAGTGTCAATTTTGAAACTTCTCCTGTTATTGATTTCCAGTTTTGTTAAAAGGATGCTTTATTAGGAATATTAGTCCCAGGGACTGTGGGAAGCCCTCCTTCACAAGTAGGTGAGCATGTATTTTAATGTGCGGTCTGGGTGGGTTTAAATCGCAGAGCGCCTGGTGTGCTGGCCGGACCGTCTTCCCCAGTGAGACGGTCAGCCTCGTCCTCCGTAGCGCCGTCCCCACGCCCGCGTGTGACCAATGGCGATTTGTAGAACTGTCCGTCGGCCATAAATATTTCAGACTCAGCTCGCTGACGTTTTGCAAATGCGTGTTCCCCGTGACAACACGGTGTTGGCACTGGGGCCTGCGAGGTTTTACATGTTAACGTGCTCAGACCAGGCATAGTTTATTGAACCACACTGCGTATTGAGTGAATAGAGTTTAAGGAAACATTCCCACTGTCGAGTTCGGCGGTCGCTGGGAGGCGAGTTGGCGCTATCCCACTCACCCTGAAATGTTCCATGGTCTGGGTGCCCTGCTCTGATTTGCCACAAACCACCTCCCACCCAGGACTCACAACCCTGTATCAAAATCTCCTCTTTCCTTACTTCTGCCTCTTCCCTGAATTGTGAGTTCCTTCCGAGAAAAGGCGTTTTCACTTCTCTAGATTGCTTGGGCTTCTCCTAGCGCCTGGTGCCGAGTAAGAGTCAGATACCGTTCATCAACAGCAAAGCTGTCTCGCTGTCCATCGCATCATATCGCGAGGCATTCGGCTTGGAGAATATATTTGGTTTGTTACCAAATCTCGTCTGCGCATTTGTACACTTTGCTCCTGAGAAACAAAAGACTGCAGGATCACAAGAATTTTAAGTAGCCAGTTACGCCCTATCTTCATCCGTTCCGGCTGCTGAAACCAACAACCACCACGGGGGGCGCCCGGGGGGCTCAGTCAGTAAGCGTCCGACTCTTGGTTTCCGCTCAGGCCATGATCTCATGGTTGGCGAGTTCGAGCCCTGGGTCAGGCTCTGCGCTGACAGCACGGAGCCCGCTTGGGATTCTCTCCCTCTCCCCCTCTGTCTGTTGCTCCCCCACCATGCATGCACGTCCTCTCTCTCAAGAATACATACACATTAAAAAAAAGAAACACCACAGACTGGGTGGTATAAATGGCAAACGTTTATATCTTACAGCTCCAGAGGCTGGAAGTCCAAGATCAAGCTGGCAGGGAAGCCGGTTTCTGGAGGAGGCCATCTTTGGCTCGCGTGACGGAGAGGACACGGAAGGTCTCTTGTGACCTGGAAAAGAGTACCTACCCCATTCCTGGTGGCTCAGTGTCAAGACCTAATCACCCCCGCCCCCCAACATCCCACTTCCTACCATCACCTTGGGGGCAGGACTTCAATGCAGTCACAGACACTCAGTCTATAGAAACACTGTTGTCCAGAAGAACTGTCTGTTTTATACCATTTTGCATGTTGGCCGCTACGGGATAAAGACGGGATAACTATGGTAACATTATTAATAGTACGAACCACTGAAAGCATAAAGCAAGATGTTTCTTTCCTCCAGTTCTTTCATTGCACTCTTTAATAAGTAGTTAAGTTCATGAACAAATTCCCCCGGGCCATGGAATCCCTTAGAAAGAGGATTTGTACAGAAGGTTGTGGGTAAGTCTGCTTGAGAAGAAAGATTTATGCAAACCATCATCTGTTTTCTTTTGTCCCCAAAGAGACATGACTTTGTTTTCTGCAGGAACAGTGAGACAATATGGACCGCGGAGCCACCGCCCTTACGACAGTAACCGTTCGCCAACGGGATTTTATTCACGCACGAATTAACGAGCGCTCCAGAAGCGCGGTGCCGACCACGCAGTTGGGACAACTTCCTGCGCTTGGCGGTGAGCCTCTCCGTCCCGGGGCTGCCCAGATACCACTCCTGGGCGACGTGAAAAATGGAGCAGAAATGAGTGTGTGGATGGTATGGATCATTTCCACTTGTATCTATTTGAACTCACGAGCGTGGTAGGCACCTTGGCTAAAACGCGGCTCTCGACAAGCTGTTGTGAATTTATGCTAATTGAAAACCCTAAACCTTGCTCCTCTAATCGCATCTACTTATTTACCTAATGTGGCGGCTAGTGAAGATGCTTCCTCTCAAGTCCTGAGCTGAACCAAAATCTAACTAATCCTTGTTTTTGTTTTGTTTTCTAATTTTCCATGCTGCTGCCTATAAGCACTTCCTTCCAGCTCATGGTCAAATTCTGTTACTTGCACTAGCGCTGGGAAGGTTGGGCACGCCCTCCCTACAGGCACGTCCCGCAGGCCCGGTGGTTTCTCTCTGATGCAGATTTTGGCTCCTCACCTGCTAGTCAGGAAGGTTCCACAGGGCCTGGTACATTACTCGAATGACAGTGTTAATGTGGTTTCATTCTTCGTGTTACAAAATAAGGCTATTCTTGCAATCTGTTTTTATTGGGTCTTTTTAAACATCAGAAGTTCTGGTGAGCCCCGTGGTTAAGAAGTGTATTTGCATGAGGGTCACATTCTTCTAGCAAATTGCTGTCTAGCAATTCAAAACGTGGTTGTATTTTTGCTTTTGTCTCCCACGTCTTATTTCAGCATCAAAACTCCCTCTAAAGACCCAGGAAGGGGACTGCGGCGGGGAGGGACAGTTTGCAAGAAGCAAATGCTAAGACGGGAAGAAACTTCTCCCTTTGGGGGATCAATCATAGAAACTACAGAATAAAACTTTCTAATTCGGGACCAGACACTTTTCCTGTATGGTCTGAGGACCCAAAAGAATGAAAGCCAATTGAAAGGTTTTCTTTTTTTCTTTTTTCTTTTTTTTTTCTGTCTGTGTAACTTCTCTTCTTTCTTCCCCTGAAAATCACTGACGTAGCAGATGGGGCATTGTTTGGGAAATGCCATGCAAGTGATTCTGGGTTTTTGATTTAATCTAATTCCCGTGTTTGCCTTCAAACGTTCCCCTGACCGTAGTTGCCACGAGATGGATGTTCACTCACCGCCCACCCCACTCCGGGTGACGGGACCTGGCCGAGGAAGTATCACAGGAGGAGGAGAGACTTTCACCCAACTGAGCCGCCAGCAACTATGATGACGCCGTCAGGACAAATGTTTCAATCTGTCAGTTCTGTCGTCAAAACTAAGGGATTTGACCAAATTTGTTCTTCCTTTTTTGAGGGCGATTCTCTGAGAGCGTGTGTCCTTTTATTGTAGAAACGACGTAGAACATAACCCTTACCGCTCTTAAACCAGATCATCTTTGTGTGTGATGGGCAGAATTCCTGAATTTAGTGACATTCTTTAAAGTAACTTTCATTGGCGCGCCTGGGTGGCTCAGTCGGTTAAGCGGCCGACTTCGGCTCAGGTCACGATCTCGCGGTCCGCGTGTTCGAGCCCCGCGTCGGGCTCTGGGCTGATGGCTCAGAGCCTGGAGCCTGTTTCCGATTCTGTGTCTCCCTCTCTCTCTGCCCCTCCCCCGTTCATGCTCTGTCTCTCTCGGTCTCAAAAATAAATAAAACGTTAAAAAAAAAATAAAGTAACTTTCATTAAAAGGAAGTGCCAACCACACGAGGCTCCTAAACTCAACAAAAAAAAAAAATATTTTTTTGAACCAAAAAAGGGACATGTAAGGGTTTACTTTTGAAAAACAGGTTTACGACGTCAAAGACGTTTTTCAGTTACTGTCCTAAGGATGGTGGCCTGTGGTGAGAAGTTCAGCCTTCATACTTTCTTGAAGCAACACACATATTGATGTTTAAAACCGTGGCAAGTTTTCTTTTTCAGGTATTTTAAAGAAATGAGTTTTTAGCACAGTATGATTTATAGCGCAAACTGTTGTTAAAGGTAGTTTGTAACCTTGCCATTGTCTCCATTCACACCCAGAGCCCTGTTCTGCGGGGCTCCAGATGCAATGATTCACTGCTCATGGCAGCCCAGGACCCTGGCCAGTCAGCTCCTGCTTTCCAGCATCAGGATGAACCATCCGGAACATTCTTTAAGTAGATCTTGACATGACATGCTGTAATGGCTCAAACTGCTGCATGAATAGCATGCACTTTATAACAGACCTTATTATGCAATTACACAATAGTCCGTAACATCTCCTTACGGACTATAGAGTAAATAATATGCATTTAAAAAGTCCATAATTATGTCATTACATGATAATCTCTAATTAAGGACCATTGGGTAAATACATAATTGGGGAGTTTTAAAGGTCCATTGTAAAGTATTCCAAAAAAAAAAAAAAAATGTGATTGCAATACAAGAAGACAAAAAGAAAGAGACCCGTTCTCAGCATATTTTGAGATTTTAGTGAATTTCACTGAGTCCTGATCCAAGCAGCACGGGAAGAGCGTTTCCGTCTCCCTCTCGCGGGTCCCGGGGGCCTCCGCCCCTCGGGTGGCTTCCGTCTGTCCCCTCGGGTGGCTTCTGTCCCCTCCGGAGCCTCCCGCTCCGAGCACCGGCGCGCAGGTGCACGCAGGGGAGCACAGGTGTCCGCGCAGCCCCGCGCTCTGCCTTCCCACAGCTTCGCGAGCCCCGGAGCAGCCCTGCCGGCTTCCCTGCCCACCTGCCCACAGGCACCTGCAGAGGGTCCAGGCTTCCTCCCGCAGCGTCTCAGTTACACGGTTCACACCGCCAGCACGGCACCTGGCGGAGGGATGAGAGGGGGGGCACAGGTGTGCTCACCCCCCCCCCCGGGCTCTGCAGCAACTCGGGGGCGGCGCCCGCGGCGCAATTCTGAGTATTTGAGGAAGAAGCGGGTCCTGCGACATTTGCAGCCACACGCCTGAGACCGAACACGAGAGCGGACTTGGGATGGACATTTGAGGGCCAGCGCCAGCTCAGCCCTCCATCCTCCCCGCCACCTTCTCCAGGAGCCCCCGAGCCCTCGCCAGCCCAGGCGCCTCCTTTCTTGCCACCTAGTCCTTCTGTTTGCCCAGAGATGGCCCCTGTCCCGAGTCCGCCAGCTCGGACTGGAGCCCCCCCACCCCCCCACCCCCCAACCGAGGGCAGGAAGAGCTGTCTTCCCAACCCCCCACGCCAGTATCCTGAAGCGGGGCCTGATGGTCGCACCCGGGAAGCATCTAGTGTCTAAAATCTTACCGCATCTCTGATCTTGTACCCCAGTCACCGAGTCAAAGTCGAAAAGAAAAGAAAGGAATCCGGAGTTGAAGCTACAAGAGCCATCGTCTCTGTAGGGCTTTTCCAGAGCCTCGTGACAAGAGACCATTCAAAGAGTTTCCCCAAAACCAGCAGAACGTGTTTTCTTGCAGCTCCGGAGGCCACAAACCTGACATCAAGGTGTTGGTGGGCCTGGAATCTTCCGAAATCACCAGTCCGTCCATGCCTCCCCTGCTCCGGAGGCTGCTGGCTGTCTGCTGTCCTTCTGGTCTGCACGCGGCCCTTCTGTCTCGTGTGTGCCAGGCATCCCTCTTCTGGTGAGGACGCCGGTCACTGGGTTAGGGCCACCCTTGGCCCGTTCGCCCTCGTTGTCACTTGACCATACCTGCAGAGTCTCTTCCAAGGAAGGGCATAGCCAGTCTCCAAATGGACGTGAACTTTTAGGAGACGCCCTCCGCCCTCCCTGTCTTCCCAAGAAACAGATTCTGTTTGACCCACAGTAGAGACGAAACCAGGTCTCCCGGGCCCGCATCTGATTCAAGGCAGACCCACGTCCCTGCTTTCATCCGGGATCATGTAGGCGCCCGCTTGTAGTGTCTCCTCCACAGAAAACAACAACGACAACAACAAAAGGATTAATTTCAATACCTGATACAGTCCTGGAATTGACTAGGCTTTGGGAGACGTTTCTGCCAAGGGTCGGGCCAAGGCCACGCCACCTCTTTAGACCTTCCTAAACGAGCTTGACCCGCTGAAACTGGGCCACATTTTGGGATGGACTCGGCTCGGCAGCCCCTCGTGGGATGGACTCAGCTCGGCAGCCCCTGGTGGGGATTCACGGGGAGAGCAGGGGCCCCAGAGCCGCCTGCACCACCGAGGTCATCGCGCTGGTGGGCTGCAGAATCCCACCTGCCACATTTAACCAAAGGCTGTTGTGATCCATCCAGGAGAAGCAGAAGATACAAGCGACACAAAAGACGAATACAAGCCCTTTCACTGGGGAATTGGTGGCCAGTGAGGTTGTTAGAGAAGCTCTCTAGACGCTGCGGCCTGTCTTCAACCCACGTGTAGAGAGTTACCGCTAGGCAAGTCCGGGAGCAAAACCTTTTGTCCGCCACAAATTACGTCACTCCCTGTGTCTTGAAAAAGCCCCTTCCCGGGGTAACCTCAGTTCATTTTATTACGCACTCAACTAGGAGCTGTTTTTAGATTTGTGACGTGTGCCAGGAACAGGGGAAATCGTCATCTCCCTGGCCCCAAATCGACTCTACACGTTTTTCAAAACGCATCCTCGACAGAGCCTGAAGCCCCACTCGGTTGAAAATGGCTACTTCATCCTCCGAGAAACAATGAAGGACACTAAATTATCTTTCGTGTAGGAGAATTACCCTGGACTTTGGTGATAAGGTACGTTAGTAACTAAAGGACATTTTTGATAAAACTCATTGCGACAGATTTAAATAGAAGATGCAGAAGGTCTGTTACAAGGGTCCCATGCACTCGTCTCAAGGTGCCACTCCACCCCCCCACCCCCACCCCGGGACCACGGATCTGGTCTCTATCTCTAGACATTTGCAGTTTCGAGGGTGTTAGGTAAGTGGAATCGTGTGGTCTGTAAGCTTTTGAGACTGGCTTTGTCGCTCAGCGTAAGGGCCCGGGATCCATCCAAGTGCCCTGTGGATCTAGTCTGTTCCTTTTCATCACCGAGCGGAATTCTGTGCGTGGGCGTGCCACACTGGGTGGCACTCAAATGCAGAAGGACAGCCAGGTCGTTTCCAGTCTGGGGCTGTTCTGATTCAAACCGGTGTGAACATCCCTGTACAGATTTTTGTGTGAGCGGGTTTCCGTTGTTCTGGGATAAATGCCTTGAGTTCACTGCCGGGTCACGTGACTGTTGCATGCTTAGTCCTTAAGAGAATTGCCAAACTGCTTGCCAGAGCGGCTTCGCCTTTTTACATCCGCACTGTCGTGAAGGCCAAATCCCGTCTGGTTTCCTGCATTTTTTAACCCTTCCACAGGTTCCAAGCTGCTTGCCCGTGATTTATGCCAAGTCATATAAATATTCTAACTGGCTGAGCTCGTGGAAATCTCCCATCACATCATTTTAATCGAGGAGGACAGTTTCTAGATGTGAATAAAATATGTATTTAGGTAATTTTGTTGGGATAACACGCTTCCAGAAATTTGTAGTTTGAATCTGAGAAGATATTGTTAGGTTATAAAAAGATAAATTGTTTGTCATACGTGTTGGCAGGTTTTTTATATTGAAAACTTGTGGCTCATGTGTAGGCAAAAATAAAATGGCTAAAATAGGGAAGTAAAAATAGATAATTTAGGGCGCCTGGGTGGCTCAGTCAGTTAAGCGTCTGACTTCAGCTCAGGTCATGAGCTCGCCGTTTGTGAGTTCGGGCCCCGCGTCGGGCTCTGTGCTGACGGCTCGGAGCCTGGAGCCCGCTTTGGATTCTGTCTCCTCTCTCCGCTCCTCCCCTGCTCACGCTCTGTCTCTCTCTGTCTCAAAAAACTAAATAAAATATTTTTGAAAATTTAAAAATAGATCATTTATGCGTGTATGTCCATTATTTTGTCAGTCTTACCATGCAAGGCTGAGGAGACTTTTACTCTGCGTGTCGGGTCTGTGACTTGAGTCTACATAAGCTTACTTGTAACCCTGCGATGTGCCATCGGTAATTCACCAGCCGAGTTTGCTGATCATAGTCAAAATTTGGAGACGCTGGTGAAGCAGTCATGGAACAAGATTCTTCTATTATTTTAATAAAAATGTTCAAGTCTCATACAATTTTTGGCACATACTGGCACCATTTTTTTACCCAACCAATTAAAATTCTTATTAAGGCCACCTGGGTGACTCAGTCTGTTAAGCGTCTGACTCTTGGTTTCAGCTCAGGTCATCATCTCACGGTTTGTGAGTTCAAGCCCCACATCAGGCTCTGTGCTGCTTTTATTACTTTAATAAAAATGCCAGCCTTAGGATAATGTGGGTAAGTGGCATAGTCAGAATTGGGGGTGAACATATAGAACTGCCACAGGGCAGGTCTGAAACCCCGAGGGTGATATGGTGAGTGTGGTGTGAAACAGAGGCAGGCCTGGCTGGCGTTGGGGTCCATGAGTAAGTCACAGAGAGGGACCAGAGCCCATCAGGTAATCCTGGGAGTCAGTGGACACGGGTAAAAGAGTTTATGTTTCACATGGTTTGAAAGCAACAAAATGAAAGGATTGTATACGCTCAAAAACGGACACAAAACAAACATGTAGCCATGCGTAATTGCAAGAAAGAAAGTTAATTTTGATGACGGTGCTTTCTTTCTCAACTTAAAGCTGGTCTTTACTAGCTGCGATTTGTTGACAATTTTCTGAACACCGTGATCAAGGTATATGGGTATTTGTGTGTGCAAATACGTTTACATATTTATTTCTGTTTCTTTAGTATATGAAGAAGGTAGTTTCATAAATATTTACATGCTTTCAAGCAATATGATGGAAATCAAATTCATTTTTAAAATATACAATTCAAATGTTTAAGTTTATTTATTTTTTAAATTTTTTAATGTTTACTTTTGAGAGAGAGAGACAGAGCATGAGCACGGGAGGGGCGGGGAGAAGGAGAGATGCAGAATCGGAAGCAGGCTCCAGGCTCTGAGCTGTCAGCACAGAGCCCGACGCGGGACTCGAACTCACGGACCGTGAGATCATGACCTGAGCCAAAGTCGGTCGCCCAACTGACTGAGCCACCCAGATGCCCCTCTCTCTCTCTCTCTCTTTTTTTTTAATGTTTATTTATTTTTGTGAAACAGAGTATGAGTGGGGGAGGGTCAGAGAGAGAGGGAGACACAGAATCCGAATCAGGCTCCAGGCTCTGAGCTGTCGGCACAGAGCCCGACGCGGGGCTCGAACCCACGAGCTGTGAGATCATGACCTGAGCTGAAGTCGGACGCTCAACTGACCGAGCCGCCCAGGCGCCCCTAAATGTATTTTTAAATTATAAGATTGAACATCTTTCGAAGGAGTATCAGTGCTTTCGGTTTTTCGCTCTTGGCTCCGTAAACAAAAAGTGCTCTCGTATGACGCCTACTCTCTCCTTCGCTGGCTGCTCTGAAAAGCCCCTGACTGTCCACACTCGGTCCTTCTCTGCAGGAAGTGCTGAGGGTTCAAGTGTTAACTAAAGACATTGCCACTCAGCTCCCACTCAGTAGGGGCGCTCACGTCACAACAGGGGTCCCCATTCGAGGAGCTTAGATCCAATTTCTTTTTTATTCCAATAAATCCATTCTGGGTATTATTTTGAGGTTCAATCCTGCTTCATGCTGCGTTTTCTTTCTTCTTTTTTTCTTTTTTTTTATCCCAACTGCTGAGTCATCCTTCATGTTGAATTTATAGGATATCATGATCTCTTAGCTAGACTCGCTCCTAATTCTCTCTCAGGATCATGTCAAAAGATGTCATTCTTTGCAGCCTAACGTTTTCAAAGCGCGCAGGTATTTAAGAGAAGATATGCCGTAAAAATAATTTCAACAAACAGGGAGGGAACAGGTATCTCGGTAACTAGGCGGCGATCCATCTGGGTAAAATTTTGCTTCTCTGTGCTTTTCTCATTCACCAAAGGATTTTAGGCAGCATACAAAAATGTAAAAATTACAAGAATGTGAAAGTGAGGGAGAAATTGAGGAGAAAGGAAAATAAATGTAGAGCAGTGAAATGAGCCGCAGGGAAGATTGATACCCGAACCAGATGCCCTAAGATCTCGAACACACTCCAAGGGGGGTCATAAATTTCACTCGGAATGCCCTAGCATCCAAAAAAAGAATGACATGGAACAGATTAAAGATTCCCAATATCTAAACGATAAAGACACATCAGTTGCTCAGGGGAAGGGCAAATACTGAGACGAGACATCGTCGGCGTCCTCGGCCGGCCCCACATCACATGCACTACCCTCCCAACGCTCTTCAGTGAATAACATCATGGATTTGTTAAAGCTGATTTTTAAAACACCTCTTCATGCCAGAAACAGTTTTCCAACAACAACCAAATAAGAGGAATTGAGTAAAGGAAAGATACTTTGTAAGGTGTGAAATTAACGCAACCCAGGTACGTGACTCTCTTTTGTCCTGTCTTATTTTACAAGGAAATTTGAGTACGTCCTTCAGGAAATCCACCAAAATAATATTTTTTTTCACCATTAATAAACAGGATTCTACTCCACATCAGCACAAAAAGGAGAAGATTTCCTCCGAAAGCAATCAGGGTCCCCTCCCAAAACACAAGCAAATAAGAAACGAGAGACCCAAATTTCTACAGATAGATGAAAACTGCAATCAACTTAGTCCAGGAAAATGTTATGAAGGTGTTTGTCATGTATTTCCTTGACTCTAATGTGCACACGTTGTCAGATTCTGAATAGTCTGTGAGCAGGGGAAACTTACACTGCGTCAGAAGAAACTCACCTGCTTCCGGGCAGAGAAGTCAGTATGACATAGTTTATAGTTTTCATTGCTCTTTTTAGCCTGGGGTGGACACTCTCTGTTCATTTGATCTTCACCCCATTTGTGGCATTTGTATTGGCAACACTACATGCGGTTGAATTCTAAATCAGGTTTGCATCCCTAATTGTTGCTTAAAACGACTTCGAGAGTATTTCCCCACGATGCAGCCCTTCAATAAAAAGACACTGTGTATGGAGCAAATTGCCCTTGTAGCTGTACAGAGGATTCTCTCAGGCATCACATACTTGGTTCATCTCCAAAAATGCATTATTGAACTACAAAGTACAGTCATCACTAGATTATTTGACTCCATAAAAGTAGGAACTGTGTCTGCTTTGCTCATCATTGCAGTCTTGGGTCTTGAAAATGTGCCAGACTCATGGGAGATGCCCAGGAATATGGTTGCTAGATGTTCTTCTTTTCCCCCCTACAATAATTTCATCAAATTCATGCTTTCTCTCTCATAAGAGTCACTATGTCATTTTCACCCACTCTTCCCTCCTTGAATTTTATCAAAAGCCTGGGATGGGGACTTCAGGTAAGAGGATGATCACTGCTTTCCATGCACTGGCCCACTCAGCAGAGGACTGATGGCCTACTGCTACCATGAACCCATTACCCCATGGAAGACCGGTTCTCCATAGTTTGACAAATAATGCTCACGTCCTGCAATGGTGACATCTAACCAATCCAGCACCCAGCACAGGCGGACTTTCTGAATGAAGATCCTCCGTGCGTCAGTGTTAACCTTCTTCCAAACTGTCCCAATCTCGGGTTCCCAACCCCATGCTTAGCTCTATCAATTCTTCCAAACACTCAACCTTCAGAGAAGCAACTGGTTTCAGGAGTATGAAATATTGGAAATTAAATGTTTCAAAATCAGTGATCTAAACTTTCAACTGGAGAAATAGGGAGAGTGAGAAAAAAAATCAAACAAGTCCAAAGAAGGAAAACAAGGAAGACAAAAGGTGAAATCAACGTAATGGAAAGCAAGCATAGAAGTCAAAAACTTCCAAAGAGCAGAGTTGTCTCTAAGAAAATACTATTAAAATTATAAACACAGAGCAAGACTAGTAAAGAAAACCAAAAAGACAAATGACAAATACCAGAAATGACAAAGGAATAACGCTATAGATCAATAATTAAAACGGCGAGGGAATATTTTTAACAGATTTTATATTAAGGAAGTATACAATTTAAATAAAATACACATTTAAACAAATCTGATTTAACAAAACTGATGGGGAAAAAATTTACTTTTGAAAATGGATGGGGCACCTGGCACCTGGCTGGCTCAGTAGAGCGTGTGACTCTTGATCTCAGGGTCATGAGCTCAAGCCCCATGTTGGGCACAGAACTTAAGAAATAAGGGAAGGAAGGAAGGAAGGAAGGAAGGAAGGAAGGAAGGAAAGAAGGAAGGAGGAAAGGAGAGAAGGAGGGAAGGAGGGAGGGAAGGAAGGAAAGAAGGAAGGAGGGAAGGAGGGAAGGAGGGAGGGAAAGAAGGAAGGAAGGAAGGAAGGAAGGAAGGAAGGAAGGAAGGAGGAAAGGAGAGAAGGAGGGAAGGAGGGAGGGAAAGAAGGAGGGAAGGAAGGAAGGAAGGAAGGAAAGAAGGAAGGAAGGAGGAAAGGAGAGAAGGAGGGAAGGAGGGAGGGAAGGAAGGAAAGAAGGAAGGAGGGAAGGAGGGAGGGAAAGAAGGAAGGAAGGAAGGAACGAAGGAAGGAAGGAAGGAAGGAAAATATATGAAGGAGTTAAGTAGTTTACAAAAGGACCTGTCCCAATTGATAATAGGCACATTGTTACTCATCAGGGAAATTAAGTTCATGGTGACTATCACTCTGCTACCAACAAAAATCGTGGCACACGCAAACAATGAAATATGGCACAACAGTATAAAAGAGCTGCCACCATAGACATAAGGTTGAATAAAAGAAGCTGGAAATGAAAGGATTCATACCGAGTAATTGCACGTATATGGTAGTCGAGGACACCAAACCAAATCTGGAGTAGAAGGGACCACGACAGAGGGAATGTGGGTGGGTTGGTGTTAATGTGACAAGGCACAGTGAAACTTCTGGAGTGGTGACACTCTGCTAGGTGGTATGGGGGAGAAAACAGTCTCTAAATGTCTCGGGTTTCCATGCATCTTCCTTGCAGAGGAATGACTACTTTTGTTCCACACCGTCCTTTCAAGGATATTGATAGGATGAACAGTCTTGGAAAACAGAGATAGTGTCCCCACCTGGAACAAAAAGAAGGCACGCCACCTATGCATTAGAAAGATGCAGATCTGCCAAGGTCAAGATTTCTCTCAACACAACCCATGGTTTGTGTAGGCATCACCCTTCACAGTAGGACCCTTCACACTGGTCCGCATTGGTAGGAATCGGGGCTCAGAGAAGGAAACTCTTGCTGACACTCTGGTTAATGCACTTACTGTGAGTGATAAACTGTCCTTCATCTCTGATCAGGAGTCTCGTGTCTTCTGCCAGCATCTATGCAACTGTGGCAGGGAAACTTGTTAGCTTGTATGTAGGGTAAAATGTCAAAGTCTTCACCATTCTTGCCAAAAGGCGGTCTCTGGCTGCATAAATGTGGACAATTAGAATCTGTGCCCTTTACTACTCATACCTCAATGAAAGGCAACTTTAAAAGTGTTAACGACAACAGCAAAATGCTTAGTGCCTGTTTATACTCCTGTTACCTAGAAAACCTGGGGTCTGCATTCAAACGTGTAGATGAGATCCCCTAAATAATTCTTTGGTGTCCTACATTTATTATTTTTGGGTCTGGACATTATTGGGCACAATTCCTTCTAGAGAAAAGACTGAAATTATATTGTATGGGTATTTACATAATGTATCAATTATATATTAAACCTTAATATTTAAATATATTGATTGATTCAACTCCAATGTTTTTACAAATTCTAGGCTCTGTGAAATCTTTGTTTTTTTGTTTTGTTTTGTTTTTTGTTTGTTTGTTTGTTTTTTGAGAGAGAGAGGGACAGAGAGTGAGAGAGAGAAAGAGAGAGAGATTAGGGCTCAATCTCACAACCGTGAGATTACGACCTGAGCTGAAATCGAGTCAGACACTTAATCAACCGAGCCACCCAGGCGTCTCAACCTTTCCTTTTTTAAAAGAAATGAATATATGATAACAAACATAACGTTACTATGCCGGTGGGAAAAAATGTGTAACCTTGTATATAAACAGCCAAGTAAGCAATCGTATTATTTTCTCTTATCATCCACAATGTTATCCAGGGGATTAAAATCACACTAACATTTTCCTTTATTAAACTAATAATTTTGGAAGCTCAGCAAGAGAAAAAAATGCTGCGGAATTATAATGGAAATAATAGTACTTTTCTTTTTCAAACAGATTAAGGCAGCTTGCAATGAAAAAAAAAAAATGTGATTGTTCACCAGGGAATATCTAGCATTAGAATTCCAATTTCATAATTTGAAGGCTTGGTTTAAGCAGACCAATGATTTAAAGCTTTTTGGCTCTGCTCAGTTTCCTATCACAACTACGAAGTTCTAGCTAATATTCTTAGGAGGTTCACACAAGCATAGCCCTGATGTGTCTTTCATATCATTAGGCACAAACTCCGTCACCACGAGAAATGTGAATCAAAGTCTACGTCTTCCTTCTGATTTGGAAATGAACTCTCATGAATCAGTGGGAATGAATTACAAGGAGCTCACAAGATATGTGATGAGCATTTATAGAGTGTGCTTAGTGATGTATCATTTGCTTTTTAAATGTCGTGAATAGCAAGAAAATTTTTCTAAGCAGTATCACCATGCCTGCAACTCCTCGCTCAACACAAAAAATGCTTTACTTCTGTATTTCTGATTAAGAGTTAACTCTTGTAGGTGCACCTGGGTGGCACGGTTGGTTGAGCCTCCGATCACGATCAGCTCAGGTCATGATCTCAGGGTTCGTGGGTTTGAGCCCCACGTCGGGCTCTGTGCTGACAGCTCGGAGCCTGGAGCTGCTTCGGATTCTGTGTCTCCCTGTCTCTCTGCTCCTCCCCCTCTTGTTCTCTCTCTCTCTCCCTCTCTCTCTCCCAAAAACAAATAAATGTAAAAATGAAAGACTTAACTTTTGTCAAATTCTGAAATATAAGACCTTCTTTATAAGGTCAAAGAAACCATTTTATACTTTCTTTCTTCCTCAGTTAAATATAATACCCGTCCCACTTTCTGTCTCAAAAATAAATGAACATTAAAAAAAATTTTAGGGGCGCATGGGTGGCTCAGTTGGTTGAGTGTCCAGCTTCGGCTCAGGTCATGATCTCACAGTTTGTGGGTTCAAGCCCCGCATCGGGCTCTGTGCTGATGACTCAGAGCCTGGAGCCTGCTTCAGATTCTGTGTCTCCCTCTCTCTCTGCTCCTCTCCCACTCATGCTCTGTCTCTCTCTCTCTCTCCTTCAAAAATAAATAAAAAGATTAAAAAAAATTTTTTTAATTCAAAAAGGGGCACCTGGGTGGCTCAGTTGGTTGAGCATCCAACTTCAGCTCAGTTCATGATCTCACAGTTCGTGGATTCGAGCCCCGCGTCAGGCCCTGTGCTGACAGCTCAGAGCCTGGGGCCTGTTTCAGATTCTGTGTCTCCCCCTCTCTCTGCCCCTCCCCTGTTCACCCTCTGTCTCTCTCTGTCTCAAAAACAAATAAACATTAAATATAATGCCCGTCCTCATCATAACAGCTAATATATTTGGTGCACTTTACATTTTAAAATTCATGTCATAGCATCTTTTGAAATTCACACACTCCTTTTAAAGCGTGCCAAGATAAAAGAGGGTGCTCTTTCTAGAACCTTTGCATACGGGCACACTGATGTCCACACAACTTGAGTGACTTGCCAAAGGTGTGGCCACTGTAACCCTCGTGATCTGCACCACACCTCCCCCCTCCACTGCTACGCCTCCCCAGAGCCCGGTTCCTGCGCTGATCACTGACCCCTGCCCCCGCAGCAGGCAATGTGCTAAGACAGGAGTGGCCAGGAGCACGAAAGGGCCAGTCCCGGATTCCCAGCCCCGCTCCACGCCCCTGTGGTATCCGGGGTTTCTTGCAGGAACCTGAGCCTTCGTCCCATGCCGACTGTGTGTAGATGGTGTGTGGATTTTTTTTAATGTTTATTCATTTTTGAGAGAGAGAGAGAGAGAGAGACAGAGCCCGAGCCAGGGAAAGGCAGAGAGAGAGGGAGACACGGAATCCAAAGCAGGCTCCAGGCTCCGAGCCGTCAGCACAGAGCCCGACGCGGGGCTCGAACTCACAAACCGCGAGATCACGACCTGAGCCGAAGTCGGAGGACGCTTCACCGACTGAGCCACCCAGGCGCCCCTGGCGTGTGGATTTTGTTGCAGCCCGAGTTCACGCTTTTACGCGGGAATGTTACCCTTTCCCAGCAGGCATGCTCGGGAGGAGGGTCCATTAGTTCAGCTGGCCGCCCTGGAGTCCTGAGAGAATGACTCGAGGGAGGCAGGAGGCGTGGGGGCAGCTCTTGGACACCACAGTCTTGCTCTGAGACATTTCCTGTGCTTCTTGATCTCAAACCAGCCCTCCAGACCTTTCCAAGGCAGACTTCCATCCTACGGAAAAGCCCACATGCCCTAATCACCCCCCAATTCCCTCGTCCTTCATGTGACGAGAGGCGGTTCTGTTACTTTCCACCCAGGATCCTACCCGGCAAAGGAGTCTCGCAGGACCCGGGAGATGTGTGACTTCTGCCCAGTGCCCCGGGTGTCTTCTCCTGACCTTTCATCTCAAACCTGGACACCAGCCCTATTCCCACACCGAGCGGCTGCCCGTCACTTAAGGATTAAAAAGTCAAGTGACACAGGCCCTTGTCTTATGCAAAACCTGCAGTGCCTTCCTTGTTAGTGAAGAACAGGGGTATTTTAGTGTACAAACGCTTGCCCTGGGCAGTGCTGGGTCTTTACGCATTTTAGCTCACATTCAGAAGCATCACAGCCAGAAAGGACGATCACGTGAAATCGGTCATTATTTTTATTTAGTTGTTTTGGTCAAGGTTATATCCTTCCAGCTAGCTAGCATGCAGCGAGGGTTCTGTTAGTTTCAGGGGGACAGGACAGCAATTTGTCACTTCCATACACCAGCTGGTCCTCCACACAAGTCCCCTCCTTAATCCCCATCCCCCGCCTCCCCTCTGATAACCCTCATCGTTCTCTACAGTTGAGTCTGTTTCTTGGTTTTCCTTCCTTTTTTCCCTCTCTCCTCATTTGTTTTGTTTCTGAAAGTCCTCATGTCGGTGAAATCATATGGTATTTGTCTTTCCTGGCTGATTTCTTTCGCTTGGCGTAATAGTCCATAGCTTCACCTGTGCCGTGGCAAACGGTAAGATTTCATTCTTTTTCGTGGCTGAATTATATTCCCTCGTGTATGTATATACACCACACTTTCTTCATCCATTCGTCACCCAATGGACACTTGGGCTCCTTCCATCCTTGACTCTTGTAAATAACGCTACAATAAACACTGAGGTGCGTGTATTTTTATTTTGGGGATATTGACAAGGTCAGTATCCCCCGCGTTATAGGATGTTTGCTTAATAAGAGATCACGGGGAAGATTTATCCCGGCTTTGACCTCAGAACATGTTACGTGCCTCTTGAATAACCCCGAGGTTCCTGCGAACCTTAGAAACTGACCCGGCTGAGCAGAAACTGACAGCACGAGGTCTGATGTTCTCGATCAGCTGTGCCGAGTCCTGTGGTCCTGCCTGACTTGTAGGGAGCCATGCTGTCCGTAAACCGTCGCCCCCAGCACCACGCGCCTGCCCTTGCCGTGTTTCCTCGCGCGTGCCATCTGCACGCGGCCTGCCTGGACCGGACAGGGGCAGCAGGCCTGCTAGTGTCCGACCAGCTGCACGGGCAGGTGTGTGAAGGTGGCCGTCGGGGCCAGACCGCTGTCCCGAACTCCTCTCTCCCGCGGCTCAGCGGTCCTCACCCGAGGCTTCCTCTGCTCTCCCCTCAGATCACCCCAACCATCTGTGCCCGGTCCTTTTCTCTTCCTAAGGCCGATTGAAACCTGCAACTCTTGTGTGATTGGTCCTCAGACACGAGAATGCCCTGCTTCTTGTCCGACGGCTGGTTTCCTGTCCCTGTGCCCTGCCCCCACCCCCCACACACGACGGACACTGGCCGTTGCACACAGCCTGTATTGTGAGGCGATGTTTCTGTTTGTGTAGGTACGGTCCTGCCTCCCTGAGTGCATTCTGCTTCTCCCCTAGCTGTCCTTGCATTTGGTGCAGCGTGTATTGTGGCTGAGAGCTCACACTCGAGAATCACGGCCATCTTCTGAGCTCAGCACTTCCCAGGTAAGTGAGTCTGGGCAAAGGCCGTGGTCCAAGCTCCGTGTCCCCAGCGACAAAGCAGAGATGACAGAATTACTTCCTCTACGTGGTTGTTGTGATTGTTCAAGGGATAAGCCCTGCAGAGCACTCTCAGTACGTGTGATGTGCATTATTATTGTAATTGGTAATGTTACAGGTGCAAATGCCATGGCACCCCCAGCTCAAGCAACAGGGTTGGCCAAACGTTAGGTCAAATTCAGGGCAGACTAAGGCAAGACGGGGCTTTTTCCAAATATGTT